>NW_023312660.1:0-55675 GCF_013347855.1 Anguilla anguilla
TTATGCTCAGCTACTGAATAAACGAATTTTCAAACAAGCCAGACTTTGCGTATTTGCATGCTAGTGCTAACAAAGAGCGAATACGTTCTATGACATGATGACATAGCTTTCGGTTGACCTAAAAAAACGATATTAAAAAAACAAAAATAGACGTGCTGTTATACCTGGTTAGAAAGCTTATGCTCTCAGCTACTGAATAAACGAATTTTCAAACAAGCCAGACTTTGCGTATTTGCATGCTAGTGCTAACAAAGAGCGAATACGTTCTATGACATGATGACATAGCTTTCGGTTGACCTAAAAAAACGATATTAAAAAACCAAAAACAGACGTGCTGTTATACCTGGTTAGAAAGCTTATGCTCTCAGCTACTGAATAAACGAATTTTCAAACAAGCCAGACTTTGCGTATTTGCATGCTAGTGCTAACAAAGAGCGAATACGTTCTATGACATGATGACATAGCTTTCGGTTGACCTAAAAAAACGATATTAAAAAAACAAAAATAGACGTGCTGTTATACCTGGTTAGAAAGCTTATGCTCTCAGCTACTGAATAAACGAATTTTCAAACAAGCCAGACTGTACTGAAAACTGGAACAACGCCGTCAACAGCACGTGTGCAGCAGCTTCAGGTCTGGTCTAACTCCAGAAATTTGGGTCGGCTAACACGTAGTAGGCTATCCTATGTCTATGAGTTCGTATCTAAGGTAACAGATTAAACTCTGAATTGCAGCACAGTTAAATGTTTTTATTTGAATGGTAAAAATGAGCTGAACTTAACGTAAAACCATAAATCAATCACATTAATCTCCCTAGCCCTGTCTTGCTTTTTAAAATGGAGCGGTTGTGCAGTGCAGATATAACGTTTTTCCAAGACCCTCTGAAGTGGCCAGCTAGCTTTATGATTCGCCGTCTCTCGTCACAGCATACCGTGAGTAAATCGCTGATCTCAAGTATTGATGAAGGGTTAATTTAGCTCTGAATACGTGTGTTGCAAATGAACTCGTTGCCGTGATGTTATATCATGTATACCATACTATGTCTCTGCTCATCCTACAGAAACTGTTCGCTCCGTTCAGCACAAAGTTGACTTTGCGTTGGCGGCAACCACACATCACAATTTCTGCAGGAATTGTCTAGTTATTCTTTATTATTTATTCCGCCCATTTTTTGGACCGCTACTCCTCCCAGAGTTTTCGCACCACATACACGTGCAATATGTCAAATCGAGCGGCTTGATCGGGAATGGTGTGCTATTACTTTGTGGAAAGATTGGTTGCACGGTTTTTGAAAAATTTGAATTTTTGTGGGCAATTTTTCCCATAGAGAATGAATGGCGGAATGTTCATCTTTGTGATGTCACAATGCTCTGTCTTCTCACCCTTGTGATGTCACAATGCCCTGTGTTCTAGCAGCAGTACTCTGGTCTCTCTCTAGATTTGAACATTCGGCCATTCATCTCTATGGGGAAAAATTGCCCACAAATTGTGCAATGCCTCATTGGACATGGTAGAGAGTCCTTTGTCCATTGGTGGAGATCAGCCTCGCCCCCCTTCCTGATTGGCCGATGTTTGATATTTCATAACTTTTGAACCGTTTGTCATAGAGAACTATGGGTCGCGTCATTGGACTCAGTAAAGACCTAGCAACCGCCTAGAACTCCATAGCAACCCCCTAGCAACACCCTAGCAACCACCTAAAACACCCTAGCAACAGCCTAGAACTCCATAGCAACCACCTAACAACACACTAGCAACCACCTATAACTCCATAGCAACCGCCTAGCAACACTCTAGCAACCACCTAGAACTCCATAGCAACCACCTAGCAACACCCTAGCAACCGCCTAGAACTCCATAGCAACCACCTAGCAACACCCTAGCAACACCCTAGCAACCACCTAGAACTCCATAGCAACCACCTAGCAACACCCTAGCAACACCCTAGCAACCACCTAGAACTCCATAGCAACCACCTAGCAACACCCTAGCAACGGCCTAGAACTCCATAGCAACCACCTAGCAACACCCTAGCAACCACCTAGAACTGCATAGCAACCACCTAGCAACACCATAGCAACCACTTAGAATACCCTAACAACCCCCTAGAAACACCCTAGCAACCACCTATAACTCCATAGCAACCACCTAGCAACATCCTAGCAACCACCTAGAATACCCTAGCAACACCCTAGCAACCGCCTATAACTCCATAGCAACCGCCTAGCAACACCCTAGCAACCACCTAGAACTCCATAGCAACCACCTAGCAACACCCTAGCAACCGCCTAGAACTCCATAGCAACCACCTAGCAACACCCTAGCAACCACCTAGAACTCCATAGCAACCACCTAGCAACACCCTAGCAACGGCCTAGAACTCCATAGCAACCACCTAGCAACACCATAGCAACCACCTAGAACTCCATAGCAAACACCTAGCAACATCCTAGCAACCACTTCGAATACCCTAGCAACCCCCTAGCAACAGCCTAGCAACCACCTAGAACTCCATAGCAACCACCTAGCAACACCCTAGCAACCGCCTAGAACTCCATAGCAACCGCCTAGCAACACCCTAGCAACCGCCTAGAACTCCATAGCAACCACCTATCAACACCCTAGCAACACTCCTAGCAACCACCTAGAACTCCATAGCAACCACCAAGCAACACACTAGCAACGGCCTAGAACTCCATAGCAACCACCTAGCAACACCATAGCAACCACCTAAAACACCCTAGCAACGGCCTAGAACTCCATAGCAACCACCTAACAACACACTAGCAACCACCTATAACTCCATAGCAACCGCCTAGCAACACCCTAGCAACCACCTAGAACTCCATAGCAACCACCTAGCAACACCCTAGCAACTGCCTAGAACTCCATAGCAACCACCTAGCAACCCCCTAGCAACACCCTAGCTACCACCTAGAACTCCATAGCAACCACCTAGCAACACCCTAGCAATGGCCTAGAACTCCATAGAAACCACCTAGCAACACCATAGCAACCACCTAGAACTCCATAGCAACCACCTAGCAACATCCTAGCAACCACTTCGAATACCCTAGCAACCCCCTAGCAACAGCCTAGCAACCACCTAGAACTCCATAGCAACCCCCTAGCAACACCCTAGCAACCACCTAGAACTCCATAGCAACCACCTAGCAACACCCTAGCAACCGCCTAGAACTCCATAGCAACCGCCTAGCAACACCCTAGCAACCACCTAGAACTCCATAGCAACCACCTAGCAACACCCTAGCAACCGCCTAGAATTCCATAGCAACCACCTAGCAACACCATAGCAACTGCCTAGAACTCAATAGCAACCACCTAGCAACACCATAGCAACCACCTAGAACTCCAAAGCAACCACCTAGCAACATCCTAGCAACCACTTCGAATACCCTAGCAACCCCCTAGCAACACCCTAGCAACCACCTAGAACTCCATAGCAACCACCTAGCAACACCCTAGCAACCACCTAGAACTCCATAGCAACCACCTAGCAACACCCTAGCAACCGCCTAGAACTCCATAGCAACCACCTAGCAACACCATAGCAACCGCCTAGAACTCCATAGCAACCACCTAGCAACACCCTTGCAACCACCTAGCAACACCCTAGCAACCACTTGGAACACTATAACAACTGCCTAGAAACACCCTAGCAACCACCTATAACTCCATAGCAACCAGCTAGCAACATCCTAGCAACCACTTAGAATACCCTAGCAACCCCCCTAGCAACCACCTGGAACTCCATAGCAACCACCTAACAACACACTAGCAACCACCTGGAACACCATAGCAAATGCCTAGCAACACCCTAGCAACCAGCTATAACTCCATAGCAAATGCCTAGCAACAACCTAGCAACTGCCTATAACTCCATAGCAACCACCTAGCAACATCCTAGCAGCCACCTAGAATACCCTTGCAACACCCTAGCAACTGCCTATAACTCCATAGCAAATGCCTAGCAACACCCTAGCAACCGGCTATAACTCCATAGCAACCACCTAGCAACACCCTAGCAACCACCTGGAACACCATAACAACTGCCTAGCTACACCCTAGCAACCGCCTAGAACTCCATAGCAACCACCTAGCAACATCCTAGCAACCACTGAGCATACCCTAGCAACCACCTAGCAATGCCCTAGCAACCACCTGGAGCTCAATAGCAACCACCTGAAACTCCATAGCAACCACCTAGCACCACCCTTGCAACTGCCTCAGACATCATAGCAACTACCTACCACTGTTCACTCCGTTCAGCACAAAGTCGACTTTGCGTTGGTGGCAACCACACTTCACAATTTCTGCAGGAATCTTCTAGTTAGTGTGGTTGCCTTAGGGCAACTACACTATTATTATTACACATATTATTATTAGTGTGGTTGCCTTAGGGCAACTACACTATTATTATTGCACATATTATTATTCATATATTTTATTCTTTCCACCCATTTTTTGGACTGCTACTCCTCCCAGAGTTTTCACACCACATACACGTGCCATATGTCAAAATGACCGGCTTCATTGGGAATCGTGTGCTATTACTTTGTGGAAAGTTTCGCTGCACGGTTTTTGAGAAATATTAATTTTTATGCCCAATGTTTCCCCATAGAGATGAATGGAGAAGGTGACGTCATTCATATGCGAACGGTGAAGTTACAGCATTGGTCGGCTTTGCACACGTGATGCGGTCAGCTCTACGGTCTCAGCAGGCAGGATAGGAAATAGCTGATTGCGGAAGTGAAAGAACGATATTCAAAATGAAAAATTACAAATGAAAACGCTGTCAGCTAGGTATATCAACAAACATATGGCTTAGGCATAACCAGAAGTCCTCAATAATAATAGTATTTCACGAGACATTACGCTAATTCGTTGACGACGTTTCGTCACATGTAGCGTCTTAGAATGCTAGTGCTAACAAACAGTGAGTGGCTTTAATGCGATAATGAGAGCACTTTCGGTTGACCTAAAGAAACGATATTAAAAAACCAACAATATACGTGCTGTTATACCTGGTTAGAAAGCTTAAGCTCTCCGCTACTGAATGAACGAATTTTCAAACAAGCCAGACTTTCCGTCTTTGCATGCTAGTGCTAACAAAGAGCGAATACGTTCTATGACATGATGACATAGCTTTCGGTTGACCTAAAAAAACGATATTAAAAAAACAAAAATAGACGTGCTGTTATACCTGGTTAGAAAGCTTATGCTCTCAGCTACTGAATGAACGAATTTTCAAACAAGCCAGACTTTCCGTCTTTGCATGCTAGTGCTAACAAAGAGCGAATACGTTCTATGACATGATGACATAGCTTTCGGTTGACCTAAAAAAACGATATTAAAAAAACAAAAATAGACGTGCTGTTATACCTGGTTAGAAAGCTTATGCTCTCAGCTACTGAATAAACGAATTTTCAAACAAGCCAGACTTTGCGTCTTTGCATGCTAGTGCTAACAAAGAGCGAATACGTTCTATGACATGATGACATAGCTTTCGGTTGACCTAAAAAAACGATATTAAAAAAACAAAAATAGACGTGCTGTTATACCTGGTTAGAAAGCTTATGCTCTCAGCTACTGAATAAACGAATTTTCAAACAAGCCAGACTTTGCGTATTTGCATGCTAGTGCTAACAAAGAGCGAATACGTTCTATGACATGATGACATAGCTTTCGGTTGACCTAAAAAAACGATATTAAAAAAACAAAAATAGACGTGCTGTTATACCTGGTTAGAAAGCTTATGCTCTCAGCTACTGAATAAACGAATTTTCAAACAAGCCAGACTGTACTGAAAACTGGAACAACGCCGTCAACAGCACGTGTGCAGCAGCTTCAGTTCTGGTCTAACTCCAGAAATTTGGGTCGGCTAACACGTAGTAGGCTATCCTATGTCTATGAGTTCGTATCTAAGGTAACAGATTAAACTCTGAATTGCAGCACAGTTAAATGTTTTTATTTGAATTGTAAAAATGAGCTGAACTTAACGTAAAACCATAAATCAATCACATTAATCTCCCTAGCCCTGTCTTGCTTTTTAAAATGGAGCGGTTGTGCAGTGCAGATATAACGTTTTTCCAAGACCCTCTGAAGTGGCCAGCTAGCTTTATGATTCGCCGTCACTCGTCACAGCATACCGTGAGTAAATCGCTGATCTCAAGTATTGATGAAGGGTTAATTTAGCTCTGAATATGTGTGTTGCAAATGAACTCGTTGCCGTGATGTTATAGCATGTATAGCATACTCTGTCTCTGCTTATACTACAGAAACTGTTCACTCCGTTGAGCACAAAGTTGACTGCGTTGGCGGCAACCACACTTCACAATTTCTGCAGGAATTGTCTAGTTATTATTATTATTATTATTCCACCCATTTTTTGGACCGCTACTCCTCCCAGAGTTTTCACACCACATACGCGTGCAATATGTCAAATCGAGCGGCTTGATCGGGAATGGTATGCTATTACTTTTTGGAAAGTTTGGGTGGACGGTTTTTGAAAAATTTGAATTTTTGTGGGCAATTTTTCCCATAGAGAATGAATGGCGGAATGTTCACCTTTGTGATGTCACAATGCTCTGTCTTCTCACCCTTGTGATGTCACAATGGTCTGTCTTCTGGCAGCAGTACTCTGGTCTCTCTCTAGATTTGAACATTCTGCCATTCATCTCTATGGGGAAAAATTGCCCACAAATTGTACAATGCCTCATTGGACATGGTAGAGAGTCCTTTGTCCATTGGTGGAGATCAGCCTCGCCCCCCTTCCTGATTGGCCGATGTTTGATATTTCATAACTTTTGAACCGTTTGTCATAGAGAACTATGGGTCGCGTCATTGGACTCAGTAAAGACCTAGCAACCGCCTAGAACTCCATAGCAACCCCCTAGCAACATCCTAGCAACCGGCTCTAACTCCATAGCAACGACCTAGCAACCCATAACAACCAGCTAGAAAACCCTAGCAACCATCTAGAATTCCATAGCAACCACCTGGAACACCATAGCAAATGCCAAGCAACACCCTAGCAACCGCCTATAACTCCATAGCAACCACCTAGCAACATCCTAGCAACCACTTAGAATACCCTAGCAACCACCTAGCAATACCCTAGCAACCACCTGGAACACCATAGCAACCACCTAGCAACACCCTAGCAACAATCTGGAACACCATAACAACTGCCTAGCAACACCCTAGCAACCACATGGAACACCATAGCAATGACCTAGCAACACCCTAGCAACCACCTAGAACACCATAGCAACCACCTAGCAACACCCTAGCAACCGCCTAGAACTCCATAGCAACCACCTAGCAACACCCTAGCAAGGGCCTAGAACTCCATAGCAACCACCTAGCAACACCATAGCAACTGCCTAGAACTCCATAGCAACCACCTAGCAACACCCTAGCAACTGCCTCAGACATCATAGCAACTACCTACCACTGTTCACTCCGTTCAGCACAAAGTCGACTTTGCATTGGCGGCAACCACACTTCACAATTTCTGCAGGAATTGTCTAGTTAGTGTGGTTGCCTTAGGGCAACTACACTATTATTATTGCACATATTATTATTTTTATTATTCTATCTTTCCACCCATTTTTTGGACCGCTACTCCTCCCAGAGTTTTCACACTACATACACGTGCCATATGTCAAAATGACCGGCTTCTTTGGGAATCGTGTGCTATTACTTTGTGGAAAGTTTCGCTGCACGGTTTTTGAGAAATATTAATTTTATGCCCAATTTTTCCCCATAGAGATGAATGGAGAAGGTGACGTCATTCATATGCGAACGGTGAAGTTACAGCATTGGTCGGCTTTGCACACGTGATGCGTTCAGCTCTACGGTCTCAGCAGCCAGGATAGGAAATAGCTGATTGCGGAAGTGAAAGAACGATATTCAAAATGAAAAATTACAAATGAAAACGCTGTCAGCTAGGTATATCAACAAACATAGGGCTTAGGCATACCCAGAAGTCCTCAATAATAATAGTATTTCACGAGATATTACGCAAATTCGTTGACGACGTTTCGTCACATGCAGCGTCTTAGAATGCTAGTGCTAACAAACAGTGAACGGCTTTAATGCGAAAATGAGAGCACTTTCGGTTGACCTAAAAAAACGATATTAAAAAACCAAAAACAGACGTGCTGTTATACCTGGTTAGAAAGCTTATGCTCTCAGCTACTGAATAAACGAATTTTTAAACAAGCCAGACTTTGCGTATTTGCATGCTAGTGCTAACAAAGAGCGAATACGTTCTATGACATGATGACATAGCTTTCGGTTGACCTAAAAAAACGATATTAAAAAAACAAAAATAGACGTGCTGTTATACCTGGTTAGAAAGCTTATGCTCTCAGCTACTGAATGAACGAATTTTTAAACAAGCCAGACTTTCCGTCTTTGCATGCTAGTGCTAACAAAGAGCGAATACGTTCTATGACATGATGACATAGCTTTCGGTTGACCTAAAAAAACGATATTAAAAAACCAAAAATAGACGTGCTGTTATACCTGGTTAGAAAGCTTATGCTCTCAGCTACTGAATAAACGAATTTTCAAACAAGCCAGACTTTGCGTATTTGCATGCTAGTGCTAACAAAGAGCGAATACGTTCTATGACATGATGACATAGCTTTCGGTTGACCTAAAAAAACGATATTAAAAAAACAAAAATAGACGTGCTGTTATACCTGGTTAGAAAGCTTATGCTCTCAGCTACTGAATAAACGAATTCTCAAACAAGCCAGACTGTACTGAAAACTGGAACAACGCCGTCAACAGCACATGTGCAGCAGCTTCAGGTCCGGTCTAACTCCAGAAATTTGGGTCAGCTAACACGTAGTAGGCTATCCTGTGTCTATGAGTTCGTATCTAAGGTGACAGATTAAACTCTGAATTGCAGCACAGTTAAATGTTTTTATTTGAATGGTAAAAATGAGCTGAACTTAACGTAAAACCATAAATCAATCACATTAATCTCCCTAGCCCTGTCTTGCTTTTTAAAATGGAGCGGTTGTGCAGTGCAGATATAACGTTTTTCCAAGACCCTCTGAAGTGGCCAGCTAGCTTTATGATTCGCCGTCACTCGTCACAGCATACCGTGAGTAAATCGCTGATCTCAAGTATTGATGAAGGGTTAATTTAGCTCTGAATACGTGTGTTGCAAATGAACTCGTTGCCGTGATGTTATATCATGTATACCATACTATGTCTCTGCTCATGCTACAGAAACTGTTCGCTCCGTTCAGCACAAAGTTGACTTTGCGTTGGCGGCAACCACACATCACAATTTCTGCAGGAATTGTCTAGTTATTATTATTATTATTATTCCACCCATTTTTTGGACCGCTACTCCTCCCAGAGTTTTCACACCACATACGCGTGCAATATGTCAAATCGAGCGGTTTGATCGGGAATGGTGTGCTATTACTTTTTGGAAAGTTTGGGTGGACAGTTTTTGAAAAATTTGAATTTTTGTGGGCAATTTTTCCCATAGAGAATGAATGGCGGAATGTTCACCTTTGTGATGTCACAATGCTCAGTCTTCTCACCCTTGTGATGTCACAATGGTCTGTCTTCTAGCAGCAGTAGTCTGGTCTCTCTCTAGATTTGAACATTCTGCCATTCATCTCTATGGGGAAAAATTGCCCACAAATTGTGCAATGCCTCATTGGACATGGTAGAGAGTCCTTTGTCCATTGGTGGAGATCAGCCTCGCCCCCCTTCCTGATTGGCCGATGTTTGATATTTCATAACTTTTGAACCGTTTGTCATAGAGAACTATGGGTCGCGTCATTGGACTCAGGAAAAATCTAGCAACCGCCTAGAACTCCATAGCAACCACCTAGCAACAACCTAGCAACGGCCTAGAACTCCATAGCAACCACCTAGCAACATCCTAGCAACCACTTCGAATACCCTAGCAACCCCCTAGCAACACCCTAGCAACCGCCTAGAACTCCATAGCAACCCCCTAGCAACACCCTAGCAACCACCTGGAACACCCTAGCAACGGCCTAGAACTCCATAGCAACCACCTAACAACACACTAGCAACCACCTGGAACACCATAGCAAATGCCTGGCAACACCCTAGCAACCGCCTATAACGCCATAGCAAACACCTAGCAACACCATAGCAACCATCTAGAACACCATAGCAACCACCTAGCAACACCCTAGCAACCACCTGGAAAACCATAGCAACCACCTAGCAACACCCTAGCAACAATCTGGAACACCATAACAACTGCCTAGCAACACCCTAGCAACCACCTGGAACACCATAGCAATGACCTAGCGACACCCTATCAACCGCCTATAACTCCATAGCAACCACCTAGCAACATCCTAGCTACCACGTAGAATACCCTAGCAAGCCCCTAACAACACCCTAGCAACCATCTAGAACTCCATAGCCACCACCTAACAACACACTAGCAACCACCTGGAACACCATAGCAAATGCCTGGCAACCACCTGGACCACCATAGCAACCACCTAGCAACACCCTAGCAACCACCTGGAACACCATAACAACTGCCTAGCAACACCCTAGCAACCGCCTATAACTCCATAGCAACCACCTAGCAACATCCTAGCAACCACCTATAATACCCTAGCAACACCCTAGCAACCGCCTATAACTCCATAGCAACCGCCTAGCAACATCCTAGCAACCACTTAGAATACCCTAGCAACCCCCTAGCAACACCCTAGCAACCACCTAGAACTCCATAGCAACCACCAACACACTAGCAACCACCTGGAACACCATAGCAAATGCTTGGCAAACACCTAGAACTCCATAGCAACCACCTAGCACCACCACAGCAACCACCTGGAACTCCATAGGGTATAGCAACCACCTAGCAACATCCTAGCAACCACTTAGCATACCCTAGCAACCACCTAGCAATGCCCTAGCAACCACCTGAAGCTCAATAGCAACCACCTGAAACTCCATAGCAACCACCTAGCACCACCCTAGCGACCGCCTAGAATTCCATGAAACCACTTAGAACTCCATAGAACCACCTAGCAACACCGTAGCAACTGCCTCAGACATCATAGCAACTACCTCCACTGTTCACTCCGTTCAGCACAAAGTCGACTTTGCGTTGGTGGCAACCACACTTCACAATTTCTGCAGGAATTGTCTAGTTAGTGTGGTTGCCTTAGGCAAGCACACTATTATTATTGCACATATTATTATTATTATTCATATATTTTATTCTTTCCACCCATTTTTTGGACCGCTACTCCGCCTATAACTCCATAGCAACCACCTAGCAACATCCTAGCTACCACGAAGAATACCCTAGCAAGCCCCTAGCAACACCCTAGCAACCATCTAGAACTCCATAGCCACCACCTAACAACACACTAGCAACCACCTGGAACACCATAGCAAATCCCTGGCAACACTCTAGCAACCACCTGGAACACCATAGCAACCACCTAGCAACACCCTAGCAAACACCTGGAACACCATAACAACTGCCTAGCAACACCCTAGCAACCGCCTATAACTCCATAGCAACCACCTAGCAACATCCTAGCAACCACCTAGAATACCCTAGCAACACCCTAGCAACCGCCTATAACTCCATAGCAACCGCCTAGCAACATCCTAGCAACCACTTAGAATACCATAGCAACCCCCTAGCAACACCCTAGCAACCACCTAGAACTCCATAGCAACCACCTAACAACACACTAGCAACCACCTGGAACACCATAGCAAATGCATAGCAACACCCTAGCAACCGGCTATAACTCTATATCAACCACCTAGCAACACCATAGCAACCGCCTAGAACTCCATAGCAACCCCCTAGCAACATCCTAGCAACCGGCTCTAACTCCATAGCAACGACCTAGCAACACCATAACAACCAGCTAGAAAACCCAAGCAACCATCTAGAATTCCATAGCAACCACATGGAACACCATAGCAAATGCCGAGCAACACCCTAGCAACCGGGTATAACTCTATAGCAACCACCTAGCAACACCATAGCAACCGCCTAGAACTCCATAGCAACCCCCTAGCAACATCCTAGCAACCGGCTCTAACTCCATAGCAACGACCTAGCAACACCATAACAACCAGCTAGAAAACGCTAGCAACCGGCTATAACTCCATAGCAACCACCTAGCAACACCATAGCAACCACCTAGAACTTCATAGCAACCACCTATCAACACCCTAGCAACCACCTGGAACACCATAGCAACCACCTAGAAACACCCTAGCAACAACCTGGAACACCATAACTGCCTAGCAACAACCTAGCAACCGCCTAGAATTCCATAGCAACCACCTGGAACACCATAGCAAATGCCTAGCAACACCCTAGCAACCGGCAATAACTCCATAGCACCCAACTAGCAACACCATAGCAACCACTTAGAATACCCTAGCAACCCCCTAGCAACACCCTAGCAACCACCTGTAACTCCATAGCAAGCACCTAGCAACATCCTAGCAACCACCTAGAATACCCTAGCAACACCCTAGCAACCGCCTAGAACTCCATAGCAACCACCTAGCAACACCCTAGCAACCACCTAGAACTCCATAGCAACCACCTAGCAACATCCTAGCAACCACTTAGAATACCCTAGCAACCCCCTAGCAACCACCTGGAACTCCATAGCAACCACCTAACAACACACTAGCAACCACCTGTAACACCATAGCAAATGCCTAGCAACACCCTAGCAATCAGCTATAACTCCATAGCAACCACCTAGCAACACCAAAGCAACCACCTAGAACTCCATAGCAACCACCTAGCAACACCCTAGCAAACACCTGGAACACCATAGCAACCACCTAGCAACACCCTAGCAACCACCTGTAACACCATAACAACTGCCTAGCAACACCATAGCAACCACCTAGCAACGTGCTAGCAACTACCTAGAATACCCTAGCAACACCCTAGCAACTGCCTATAACTCCATAGCAAATGCCTAGCAACACCCTAGCAACTGCCTAAAACTCCATAGCAACCACCTAGCAACATCCTAGCAGCCACCTAGAATACCCTAACAACACCCTAGTAACTGCCTATAACTCCGTAGCAAATGCCTAGCAACACCCTAGCAACCGGCTATAACTCCATAGCAACCACCTAGCAACACCCTAGCAACCAGCTGGAACACCATAACAACTGCCTAGCTACACCCTAGCAACCGCCTAGAACTCCATAGCAACCACCTAGCAACATCCTAGCAACCACTTAGCATACCCTAGCAACCACCTAGCAATGCCCTAGCAACCACCTGGAGCTCAATAGCAACCACCTGAAACTCCATAGCAACCACCTAGCACCACCCTAGCGACCGCCTAGAATTCCATGAAACCACTTAGAACTCCATAGATCCACCTAGCAACACCCTAGCAACTGCCTCAGACATCATAGCAACTACCTACCACTGTTCACTCCGTTCAGCACAAAGTCGACTTTGCGTTAGTGCCAACCACACTTCACAATTTCTGCAGGAATTGTCTAGTTAGTGTGGTTGCCTTAGGCAAGCACACTATTATTATTGCACATATTATTATTATTATTCATATTTTTTATACTTTCCACCCATTTTTTGGACTGCTACTCCTCCCAGAGTTTTCGCAGCACATACTCGTGCAATATGTCAAATCGAGCGGCTTGATCGGGAATGGTGTGCTATTACTTTGTGGAAAGATTGGTTGCACGGTTTTTTGATTTTTTGTGGGCAATTTTTCCCCATAGGGAATGAATGGCGGAATGTTCACCCTTGTGATGTCACAATGCTCTGTCTTCTCACCCTTGTGATGTCACAATTCTCTGTCTTCTAGTAGCAGTATTCTGGTCTCTCTCTAGATTTGAACATTCTGCCATTCATCTCTATGGGGAACAATTGCCCACTAATTGTGCAATGCCTCATTGGACATGGTAGAGAGTCCTTTGTCCATTGGTGGAGATCAGCCTCGCCCCCCTTCCTGATTGGCCGATGTTTGATATTTCATAACTTTTGAACCGTTTGTCATAGAGAACTATGGGTCGCATCATTGGACTCAGTAAAGACCTAGCAACCGCCTAGAACTCCATAGCAACCCCCTCGCAACACCCTAGCAACCACCTAGAACACCCTAGCAACCACCTGGAACACCATAGCAACGACCTAGCAACACCCTAGCAACCACCTGGAACAACATAACAACTGCCTAGCAACACCCTAGCAACCGCCTATAACTCCATAGCAACCACCTAGCAACATCCTAGCAACCACTTAGAATACCCTAGCAGCCCCCTAGCAACACCCCAACAACCACCTAGAACACCATAGCAACCACCAACACACTAGCAACCACCTGGAACACCATAGCAAATGCTTGGCAAACACCTAGAACTCCATAGCAACCACCTAGCAACACCACAGCAACCACCTGGAACTCCATAGCAACCACCTAGCAACACCCTAGCTGCCACCTGGAACACCATAACAACTGCCTAGCAACACCCTAGCAACCGCTTGTAACTCCATAGCAACCACCTAGCAACATCCTAGCAACCACCTAGAATACCCTAGCAACACCCTAGCAACCACCTATAACTGCATAGCAACCACCTAGCAACATCCTAGCAACCACTTAGAATACCCTAGCAACCGCCTAGCAACCACCTGGAACTCCATACCAACGACCTAGCAACACCATAGCAACCGCCTAGAACTCCATAGCAACCACCTCGCAACACCCTAGCAACACCCTGGCAACCACCTTGAACTCCATAGCAACCACCTAGCAACACCCTAGCAATGGCCTAGAACTCCATAGCAACCACCTAGCAACACCATAGCAACCGCCTAGAACTCCATAGCAACCACCTAGCAACATCCTAGAAACCACTTAGAATACCCTAGCAACCCGCTAGCAACACCCTAGCAACCACCTAGAACTCCATAGCAACCACGTAGCAACACCCTAGCAACCGCCTAGAACTCCATAGCAACCACCTAGCAACACCATAGCAACTGCCTAGAACTCCATAGCAACCACCTAGCAACACCCTAGCAACCACCTAGAACTCCATAACAACCACCTAGAAACACCCTAGCAACCACCTGGAACACCATAGCAAATGCCTAGCAACAGCCTAGCAACCAGCTATAACTCCAAAGCAACCACCTAGCAACAGCATAGCAACCACCTAGAACTCCATAGCAACCACCTAGCAACACCCTCGCAACCACCTGGAACACCTTAACAACTGCCTACCAACACTATAGCAACCAACTAGCAACATGCTAGCAACCACCTAGAATACCCTAGCAACACCCTAGCAACTGCCTATAACTCAAAAGCAAATGCCTAGCAACACCCTAGCAACTGCCTATAACTCCATAGCAACCACCTAGCAACATCCTAGCAGCCACCTAGAATACTCTAGCAACACCCTAGCAAATGCCTATAACTCCATAGCAAATGCCTAGCAACACCATAGCAACCGGCTATAACTCCATAGCAACCACCTAGCAACGCCCTAGCAACCACCTAGAACTGCATAGCAACCACCTAGCAACACCCTAGCAAATGCCTAGCAACACCCTAGCAACCGGCTATAACGCCATAGCAACCACCTAGCAACACCATAGCAACCACATAGAACTCCATAGCAACCCCCTAGCAACATCCTAGCAACTACCAAGAACTGCATAGCAACCACCTAGCAACACCCTAGCAACTACCTAGAAATGCATAGCAACCACCTAGCAACACCCCAGCAACCACCTGGAACACCATAGCAATTGCCTAGCAACACCCTAGCAACCGGCTATAACGCCAGAGCAACCACCTAGCAACACTATAGCAACCACCTAGAACTCCATAACAACCCCCTAGCAACATCCTAGCAACCACCTAGAAAACCCTAGCAACCACCTAGCAACACCCTAGCAACCACCTAACAACACACTAGCAACCACCTGGAACACCATAGCAAATGCCTAGCAACACCCTAGCAACCACCTAGGAAACCCTAGCAACCATCTAGCAACACCACAGCAACCACCTAGCAACACCGTAGCAACCACCTGGAACACCCATAACAACCATCCAGCAACACTCTAGCAACAACCTGGAACACCATAACAACTGCCTAGCAGCACCCTAGCAACCGCTTGTAACTCCAAAGCAACCACCTAGCAACATCCTAGCAACCACCTAGAATACCCTAGCAACACCCTAGCAACATCCTAGCAACTACCTAGAACTGCATAGCAACCACCTAGCAACACCCTAGCAACCACCTGGAACACCATAGCTAATGCCTAGGAACACCCTAGCAACCAGCTATAACGCCATAGCAACCACCTAGCAACACCATAGCAACCACCTTGAACTCTATAGCAACCCCCTAGCAACATCCTAGCAACCACCTAGAACACCCTAGCAACCACCTAGCAACACCCTAGCAACCACCTAACAACACACTAGCAACGACCTGGAACACCATAGCAAATGCCTAGCAACACCCTAGCAACCACCTAGAAAACCCTAGCAACCACCTAGCAACACCATAGCAACCACCTAGCAACACCCTAGCAAGCACCTGGAACACCATAACAACCATCTAGAAAAACCCTAGCAACAACCTGGAACACCATAGCAACCACCTAGCAACACCATAGCAACCACCTAGCAACCACCTGGAACACCATAACAACAGCCTAGCAACACCCTAGCAACCGCCTATAACTCCATAGCAACCACCTAGCAACATCCTAGCAACCATTTAGAATACCCTAGCAACCCCCTAGCAACACCCTAGCAACCAGCTAGAACTCCATAGCAACCACCTAGCAACACCCTAGCAACCACCTAGAACTCCATAGCAACCACCTAGCAACACCATAGCAACCGCCTAGAACTCCATAGCAACCACCTAGCAACACCCTAGCAACACCCTGGCAACCACCTTGAACTCCATAGCAACCACCTAGCAACACCCTAGCAATGGCCTAGAACTCCATAGCAAGCACCTAGCAACACCATAGCAACCACCTAAAATTCCATAGCAACCACCTAGCAACATCCTAGAAACCACTTAGAATACCCTAGCAACCCCCTAGCAACACCCTAGCAACCACCTAGAACTCCATAGCAACCACCTAGCAACACCCTAGCAACCGCCTAGAACTCCATAGCAACCACCTAGCAACACCATAGCAACCGCCTAGAACTCCATAGCAACCACCTAGCAACACCCTAGCAACCACCTAGAACTCCATAGCAACCACCTAGCAACACCCTAGCAACAGCCTAGAACTCCATAGCAACCACCTAGCAACACCATAGCAACCGCCTAGAACTCCATAGCAACCACCTAGCAACACCCTAGCAACCACCTAGCAACACCATAGCAACCGCCATGAACTCCATAGCTACCACCTAGCAACACCCTAGCAACCACCTGGAACACCATAGCAAATGCCTTGCAACACCCTAGCAACCAGCTATAACTCCAAAGCAACCACCTAGCAACAGCATAGCAACCACCTAGAACTCCATAGCAACCACCTAGCAACACCCTAGCAACCACCTGGAACACCATAGCAACCACCTAGCAACACCCTAGCAACCACCTGTAACACCTTAACAACTGCCTACCAACACTATAGCAAGCACCTAGCAACATGCTAGCAACCACCTAGAATACCCTAGCAACACTCTAGCAACTGCCTATAACTCCATAGCAAATGCCTAGCAACACCCTAGCAACTGCCTATAACTCCATAGCAACCACCTAGCAACATCCTAGCAGCCACCTAGAATACCCTAGCAACACCCTAGCAAATGCCTATAACTCCATAGCAACCACCTAGCAACACCCTAGCAAATGCCTAGCAACACCCTAGCAACCGGCTATAACGCCATAGCAACCACCTAGCAACACCAAAGCAACCACATAGAACTCCATAGCAACCCCCTAGCAACATCCTAGCAACTACCAAGAACTGCATAGCAACCACCTAGCAACACCCTAGCAACTACCTAGAACTGCATAGCAACCACCTAGCAACACCCCAGCAACCACCTGGAACACCATAGCAATTGCCTAGCAACACCCTAGCAACCGGCTATAACGCCAGAGCAACCACCTTGCAACACTATAGCAACCACCTAGAACTCCATAACAACCCCCTAGCAACATCCTAGCAACCACCTAGAAAACCCTAGCAACCACCTAGCAACACCCTAGCAACCACCTAACAACACACTAGCAACCACCTGGAACACCATAGCAAATGCCTAGCAACACCCTAGCAACCACCTAGAAAACCCTAGCAACCACCTAGCAACACCACAGCAACCACCTAGCAACACCGTAGCAACCACCTGGAACACCATAACAACCATCCAGCAACACTCTAGCAACAACCTGGAACACCATAACAACTGCCTAGCAGCACCCTAGCAACCGCTTGTAACTCCAAAGCAACCACCTAGCAACATCCTAGCAACCACCTAGAATACCCTAGCAACACCCTAGCAACATCCTAGCAACTACCTAGAACTGCATAGCAACCACCTAGCAACACCCTAGCAACTACCTAGAACTGCATAGCAACCACCTATCAACACCCTAGCAACCACCTTGAACACCATAGCAAATGCCTAGGAACACCCTAGCAACCAGCTATAACGCCATAGCAACCACCTAGCAACACCATAGCAACCACCTAGAACTCTATAGCAACCCCCTAGCAACATCCTAGCAACCACCTAGAACACCCTAGCAACCACCTAGGAACACCCTAGCAACCACCTAACAACACACTAGCAACCACCTGGAACACCATAGCAAATGCCTAGCAACACCCTAGCAACCACCTAGAAAACCCTAGCAACCACCTAGCAACACCATAGCAACCACCTAGCAACACCCTAGCAAGCACCTGGAACACCATAACAACCTTCTAGAAAAACCCTAGCAACAACCTGGAACACCATAACAACTTCCTAGCAGCACCCTAGCAACCGCCTATAACTCCATAGCAACCACCTAGCAACATCCTAGCCACCACCTAGAATACCCTAGCAACACCCTAGCAACTGCCTATAACTCCATAGCAAATGCCTAGCAACACCCTAGCAACCGGCTATAACTCCATAGAAACCACCTAGCAACATCCTAGCAACCACTATGAATACCATAGCATCCACCTAGCAACACCCTAGCAACCAACTAGAACTCCATAGCAACCACCTAGAAACACCCTAGCAACCACCTGGAACTCCATAGCAACCACCTAGCAACACCCTAGCAACCAACTAGAACTCCATAGCAACCACCTAGCAACACCCTCGCAACCACCTGGAACACCATAGCAAATGCCTAGCAACACCCTAGCAACCAGCTATAACTCCATAGCAACCACCTAGCAACACCCTAGCAACCACCTAGAACTCCATAGCAACCACCTAGCAACCACCTAGCAACACCCTAGCAACGACCTGGAACACCATAGCAAATGCCTAGCAACACCCTAGTAACCAGCTATAACTCCATAGCAACCACCTAACAACACCCTAGCAACTGCCTAGAACTCCACAGAAACTAACTAACAACACCCTAGCAACCACCTGAAACACCATAGCAACCACCTAGCAACACCCAAGCAACCACCTAGAATGCCTAAGCAACCGCTCTGAACTCCATAGCAACCATCTTGCAACACCCTAACAACCGCCTAGAACTCCATAGCAACCACCTAGCAACACCCTAGCAACCACCTGGAACACCATAGCAACCACCTAGCAACACCCTAGCATCCACCTGGAACACCATTACAACTGCCTAGCAACACCCTAGCAACCGCCTATAACTCCATAGCAACCACCTAGCAACATCCTAGCAACCACCTAGAATACCCTAGCAACACCCTAGCAACTGCCTATAACTCCATAGAAAATGCCTAGCAACACCCTAGCAACCGGCTATAACTCCATAGCAACCACCTAGCAACACCATAGTTACCACCTAGAACTCCATAGCATCCACCTAGCAACACCCTAGCAACCACCTAGCAACACTGCCCTACAAAGGCAGAAGACCTTAACTCGCCAGAGTGTAGAACTGAGAAAAATTACTTTAAAGTTGTTTTGTTGTCCAGCCAAATGAACTGTGGGCAGAATATTGGAAATGTGGCAATTCTTTGTTTTTTTAATGAAGTTATTTATCTACATAAAAATCTTGAGCTCAAACTTGACCTTTAACTTTTGTTTGGAAGTTAATGTACTCTGCCTTTGCATTTTCTGCAAAATAATCAGGGGTCATGCCAAGGCAAAAGGCATTAACTTCCATTTGATCGCTCATTTGGTTGCTGATCACTATATAAAATCAGTATATGATAATAATGATAACATCTACATAAAATCTAGTGATCATGGCACAATTAGGTTTAGATTAGATTCATTGTTTTTCTGACATGACAAATGTAGACACAGATGACATTGATCAAACAAAATAGTTTTGCATGTGGGAGGATAACGTTTTGCAGTCAATTTAACGCAACGCAACGAATAGTAAAGGATACAAGACTCGTGTTTTGGATTTAATTGGATGAATGCCAGAGTAGGATACTCAAGGATGACTCATGTTATGGATTTAACGTGTTGAACGCCAGCGAGTAATGCTCAAAACTCATGTTGTGGATTTAACTTCTCAAAGGACGTTGTTTGCAATGGATTTTTGTCAGGTTACAAAGAATAGGTAGGCTATCTATTTAATTGTGAATTGTTACTGCTGAGCTCGTGTGTGTGTGATTAGGCTATTTAGGAGGTGTGTTGTGTGTCTATGCGAGCCCTAACCCACTCGCGCTGTTTCCCTGGCTGTCAGTGTCGGGCTGTCACAGGCTGGCACTGACTAGCCTGCATGACATGAAAAAATAATTAATTGCGTATGATTTACGATTACTTATAGCTGCAAGCCATCTAGTTATTGTTTTGCTTTCTTTGCATTCTGATCGCATATGGGAGCAGTTTGGTTTTGTTTGTGAAGTAGTTAGCCTAAGCTAGCTAACGCTCGCTCGCTCTAGCAAACTAGCTAACAAGTAATTTGAGTAGGCTATGTATACCTTGATTTTGGTGGGTGCGTTTCAAAGCCATCTCTACCAACATTTTCCCTCGAGAGCAATGGGCCATTCTTAAAAGCTAAATGCAACGTTAGTAAAAGCAACCACTGCAACACTATATTTGCTTTACACTTCATTCAAGCTACTGTGTGTGTCTCAGAAATGCTTCGATGACACATAGGCATAAAACCGTAACTCCAGCGCGATAAACAGTAACTTCACTTTGATGCGCAGCAAAACAAAGGCAGAGTACCTTAAGTTAAGGCATAACTCAATTTGAGCATTCCGGAGTGCAGCGAAACAAAGACAAAGAACCGTAACTGATGTTACGGGATTCTGCCTTGGCTTCTCTAGGGCTTTGGAAGTTACGGCAAAGACAACCTATTTTCTCCAAAAAACAACCGTAGCATCCACCTAGCAACACCCTAGCAACCAACTAAAACTCCATAGCAACCACCTTGCAACACCCTAGCAACCACCTGGAACTCAATAGCAACCACCTAGCAACACCCTAGCAACCAACTAGAACTCCATAGCAACCACCTAGCAACACTCTAGCAACCACCTAGCAACACCATAGCAACCATCTAGAACACCATAGCAACCACCTAGCGACACCCTAGAAACCACCTGGAACACCATAGCAACCACCTAGCAACACCCTAGCAACAATCTGGAACACCATAACAACTGCCTAGCAACACTCTAGCAACCACCTGGAACACCATAGCAACTACCTAGCAACACCCTAGCAACCACCTGGAACATCATAACTACTGCCTAGCAACAACCTAGCAACCGCCTATAACTCCATAGCAACCACCTAGCAACATCCTAGCAACCACTTAGAATACCCTAGCAACACCCTAGCAACCACCTAGAACTCCATAGCAACCACCTAACAATCCACTAGCAACCACTTGGAACACCATAGCAAATGCCTAGCAACACCCTAGCAACCGGCAATAACTCTATAGCAACCACCTAGCAACACCATAGCAACCGCCTAGAACTCCATAGCAACCACCTAGCAACACCATAGCAACCACCTAGCAACACCCTAGCAACCACCTAGCAACACCATAGCAACCGCCTAGAACGCCATAGCAACCACCTAGCAACACCCTAGCAACCACCTAGAACTCCATAGCAACCACCTAACAATCCACTAGCAACCACTTGGAACATCATAGCAAATGCCAAGCAACACCCTAGCAACCACCTAGAACTCCATAGCAACCACCTAACAATCCACTAGCAACCACTTGGAACACCATAGCAAATGCCTAGCAACACCCTAGCAACCGGCAATAACTCTATAGCAACCACCTAGCAACACCATAGCAACCGCCTAGAACTCCATAGCAACCACCTAGCAACACCATAGCAACCACCTAGCAACACCCTAGCAACCACCTAGCAACACCATAACAACCGCCTAGAACGCCATAGCAACCACCTAGCAACACCCTAGCAACCACCTGGAACACCATAGCAACCACCTAGCTACACCCTAGCAACCACCTGGAACACCATAACAACTGCCTAGCAACACCATAGCAACCACTTAGAATACCCTAGCAACCCCCTAGCAACACCCTAGCAACCACCTGGAACTCCATACTAACCACCTAACAACACCATAGTAAACACCTAGAACTCCATAGCAATCACCTAGCACCTAGCAACATCCTAGCAACCACTTAGAATGCCCTAGCATCCCCCTAGCAACACCCTAGCAACCGGCTATAACTCCATAGCAACCACCTAGCAACACTTGTTGTACGTCGCTCTGGATAAGAGCGTCTGCTAAATGCCTATAATGTAATGTAATGTAATGTAACACCATCGTAACCACCTAAAACTCCTTAGCATCCACCAAGCAACACCCTAGCAACCACCTAGAATACCCTAGCAACCACCTAGCAACACCCTAGCAACCACCTGGAATACCATAACAACTGCCTAGTAACACCTTAGCATCCACCCGAAACTTCATAGCAACCACCTAGCACCACCCTAGCAACCGCTTAAAATTCCATAAAACCACCTAGAACTCCATAGAACCACCTAGCAACACCCTAGCAACTGCCTCAAACATCATAGCAACTACCTACCACTGTTCACTCTATTCAGCAGAAAGTCGACTTTGCATTGGCGGCAACCACATTTCACAATTTCTGCAGGAATTGTCTAGTTAGTGTGGTTGCCTCAGGCAACTACACTATTATTATCGCACATATTTATTATTAGTGTGGTTGCCTTAGGCAAGCACACTATTATTATTGCACCTATTCTTATTATTATTATTTCTTTCCACCCATTTTTTGGACCGCTACTCCTCCCAGAGTTTTCACACCACATACACGTGCAATATGTCAAATCAGGCGGCTTGATCGGGAATGGTGTGCTATTACTTTGTGGAAAGATTGGTTGCACGGTTTTTGAAAAATTTGAATTTTTGTGGGCAATTTTTCCCATAGAGAATGAATGGCGGAATGTTCACCTTTGTGATGTCACAATGCTCTGTCTTCTCACCCTTGTGATGTCACAATGCCTTGTCTTCTGGCAGCAGTACTCTGGTCTCTCTCTAGATTTGAACATTCGGCCATTCATCTCTATGGGGAAAAATTGCCCACAAATTGTGCAATGCCTCATTGGACATGGTAGAGAGTCCTTTGTCCATTGGTGGAGATCAGCCACGCCCCCCTTCCTGATTGGCCGATGTTTGATATTTCATAACTTTTGAACCGTTTGTCATAGAGAACTATGGGTCGCGTCATTGGACTCAGTAAAGACCTAGCAACCGCCTAGAACTCCATAGGAACCCCCTAGCAACACCCTAGCAACCACCTAGAACACCCTAGCAACGGCCTAGAACTCCATAGCAACCACCTAACAACACACTAGCAACCACCTGGAACACCATAGCAAATGCCTGGCAACACCATAGCAACCACCTAGCAACACCATAGCAACCATCTAGAACACCATAGCAACCACCTAGCAACACCCTAGCAACCACCTGGAAAACCATAGCAACCACCTAGCAACACCCTAGCAACAATCTGGAACATCATAACAACTGCCTAGCAACACCCTAGCAACCACCTGGAACACCATAGCAACGACCTAGCGACACCCTAGCAACCGCCTATAACTCCATAGCAACCACCTAGCAACATCCTAGCTACCACGTAGAATACCCTAACAACCCCCTAGCAACCATCTAGAACTCCATAGCCACAACCTATCAACACACTAGCAACCACCTGGAACACCATAGCAAATGCCTGGCAACACTCTAGCAACCACTTAGAATACCCTAGCAACCCCCTAGCAACACCCTAGCAACCACCTAGAACTCCATAGCAACCTCCTAACAACACACTAGCAACCACCTGGAACACCATAGCAAATGCCTAGCAACACCCTAGCAACCGGCTATAACGCTATAGCAACCACCTAGCAACACCATAGCAACCGCCTAGAACTCCATAGCAACCCCCTAGCAACATCCTAGCAACCGGCTCTAACTCCATAGCAACGACCTAGCAACACCATAACAACCAGGTAGAAAACCCTAGCAACCATCTAGAAATCCATACCAACCACCTGGAACACCATCACAAATCCCTAGCAACACCCTAGCAACTGGCTATAACTCCATAGCAACCACCTAGCAACACCATAGCAACCACCTAGAACACCATAGCAACCACCTAGAAACACCCTAGCAACAACCTGGAACACCATAACAACTGCCTAGCAACAGCCTAGCAACCGCCTACAATTCCATAGCAACCACCTGGAACACCATAGCAAATGCCTAGCAACACCCTAGCAACCAGCTAAAACTCCAAAGCAACCAACTAGCAACACCATAGCAACCACTTAGAATACCCTAGCAACACCCTAGCAACCACCTATAACTCCATAGCAACCACCTAGCAACATCCTAGCAACCACCTAGAATACCCTTGCAACACCCTAGCAACCGCCTATAACTCCATAGCAACCGCCTAGCAACACCATAGCAACCACCTAGAACTCCATAGCAACCACCTAACAACACATTAGCAACCACCTGGAACACCATAGCAAATGCCTAGCAACACCCTACCAACCGGATATAACTCTATAGCAACCACCTAGCAACACCATAGCAACCGCCTAGAACTCCATAGCAACCACCTAGCAACACCCTAGCAACCACCTAGCAACACCATAGCAACCGCCTAGCAACACCCTAGCAACCACCTGGAACACCATAGCAACCAACAAGCTACAACCTAGCAACCACCTGGAACACCATAACTGCCTAGCAACACCCTAGCAACCGCCTATATCTCCATAGCAACCACCTAGCAACATCCTAGCAACCACCTAGAATACCCTAGCAACACCCTAGCAACCACCTAGAACTCCATAGCAACCACCTAACAACACACTTGCAACCACCTAGAACACCATAGCAAATGCCTGGCAACACCCTAGCAACCACCTAGAACTCCATAGCAACCACCTGGAACACCATAGCAACCACCTAGCAACCAGCTGGAACACCATAACAACTGCCTAGCAACACCCTAGCAACCGCCTATAACTCCATAGCAACCACCTAGCAACATCCTAGCAACCACCTAGAATACCCTAGCAACACCCTAGCAACTGCCTATAACTCCATAGCAACCACCTAGCAACATCCTAGCAACCACTTAGAATACCCTAGCAACACCCTAGCAACCGGCTATAAGTCTATAGCAACCACCTAGCAACCCAATAGCAACCGCCTAGAACTCCATAGCAACCACCTAGCAACACCATAGCAACCGCCTAGAACTCCATAGCAACCACCTAGCAACACCCTAGCAACCACCTGGAACACCATAGCAACCACCTAGCTACACCCTATCAACCACCTGGAACACCATAACAACTGCCTAGCAACACCCTAGCAACCGCCTATAACTCCATAGCAACCACCTAGCAACATCCTAGCAACCACCTAGATAACCCTAGCAACACCCTAGCAACTGCCTATAACTCCATAGCAAATGCCTAGCAACACCCTAGCAACTGGCTATAACTCCATAGCAACCACCTAGCAACACCCTAGCAACCACCTGGAACACCATAACAACTGCCTAGCAACACCCTAGCAACCACCTGGAACACCATAACAACTGCCTAGCAACATCCTAGCAACCACTTAGAATGCCCTCGCAACCCCCTAGCAACACCCTAGCAACCGGCTATAACTCCATAGCAACCACCTAGCAACACCATCGTAACCACCTAAAACTCCTTAGCATCCACCAAGCAACACCCTAGCAACCACCTAGAATACCCTAGCAACTACCTAGCAACACCCTAGCAACCACCTGGAATACCATAACAACTGCCTAGTAACACCCTAGTATCCACCCGAAACTTCATAGCAACCACCTAGCACCACCCTAGCAACCGCTTAGAATTCCATAAAACCACCTAGAACTCCATAGAACCACCTAGCAACACCCTAGCAACTGCCTCAAACATCATAGCAACTACCTACCACTGTTCACTCTGTTCAGCAGAAAGTCGACTTTGCGTTGGTGGCAATCACACTTCACAATTTCTGCAGGAATTGTCTAGTTAATGTGGTTGCCTCAGGCAACTACACTATTATTATCGCACATATTCTTTATTATTATTATTATTATTCCACCCATTTTTTGGACCGCTACTCCTCCCAGAGTTTTCACACCACATACACGTGCCATATGTCAAAATGACCGGCTTCTTTGGGAATCGTGTGCTATTACTTTGTGGAAAGTTTCGCTGCACGGTTTTTGAGAATTATTAATTTTTATGCCCAATTTTTCCCCATAGAGATGAATGGAGAAGGTGACGTCATTCATATGCGAAAGGTGAAGTTACAGCATTGGTCGGCTTTGCACACGTGATGCGGTCAGCTCTACGGTCTCAGCTGCCAGGATAGGAATAGCTGAATGCGGAAGTGAAGGGTAAAACGGTATTCCAACTGAAAAATTACAAATGAAAACGCTGTCAGCTAGGTATATCAACAAACATATGGCTTAGGCATACCCAGAAGTCCTCAATAATAATAGTATTCCACAAGATATTACGCAAATTCGTTGACGACGTTTCGTCACATGCAGCGTCTTAGAATGCTAGTGCTAACAAACAGTGAATGGCTTTAATGTGATAATGAGAGCACTTTCGGTTGACCTAAAAAAACGATATTAAAAAACCAACAATATACGTGCTGTTATACCTGGTTAGAAAGCTTATGCTCTCAGCTACTGAATAAACGAATTTTCAAACAAGCCAGACTTTGCGTATTTGCATGCTAGTGCTAACAAAGAGCGAATACGTTCTATGACATGATGACATAGCTTTCGGTTGACCTAAAAAAACGATATTAAAAAAACAAAAATAGACGTGCTGTTATACCTGGTTAGAAAGCTTATGCTCTCAGCTACTGAATAAACGAATTTTCGAACAAGCCAGACTTTACTAAAAAGTGCAACAACGCCGTCAACAAAACGTGTGCAGCAGCTTCAGGTCCGGTCTTACTCCAGAAAAAGACGTCAGCTTGTAATACCACACATACTGCATTGAGTGCTCTGTAAGTTTGTAGTACAAACTGCCTTTATCTACACTTCATCGATCCAACAGGTGATAGAATAAGCTTTCTAACTATGTATAATATGTGACATTTAACTTCTGTAATGCCGTTCTATATCCCATCGTATTCGGAAGGTTCGTCTCATTATAGATGCATTGCGCATTCTTTGTAACAGTGACAGCAACATTTTCTCACCCCAACGCTACAGTACACTTCTCCGCTTGTCTGTTGATGTACACCTCGTTACAACAGAAGCTAGTACTACTGGCTACTAGCCGATACTTATTCACAGAAGCTGTATTTAAAATGAATAGAATTTAATTTTGTAACACCATTTAATATCCCAGCGCACTGGCAACTTTGCTTAATGCAGCTCTAATGAGACCATTCAGCCTGTTGTAGCATGGAAAGCAATGCTTTCTCACCCCAACGCTTTTGCTAAAGTACACCACTCCACTTGCATGTTGTTGATTCACCCCTTGCTGCTACAGAAGCTAGCTGACTACCACTGGCTACCAGCCGATACTTATTCACAGAAGCTGTATTTAAAATGAAATGCAACTATTTTTACACACATTTCTCGCCTCGTTTTCGTTCTTGGAAATTCGGCTCGGCTAACATGTAATAATCAATAAAATTCATCTCCCTAGCCCTGTCTTGCTTTTTAAAATGGTGCGGTCACGCAGTGTAGATATAAGATTTTCCCAAGACCCTCTGAACTGGCCAGCTACCTTTATGATTCGCCGTCACTGGTCACAGCATACCGTGAGTAAATCGCTGATCTCAAGTATTGATGAAGGGTTAATTTAGCTCTGAATACGTGTGTTGGAAATGAACTCGTTGCCGTGATGTTATATCATGTATACCATACTATGTCTCTGCTCATGCTACAGAAACTGTTCGCTCCGTTCAGCACAATATCGACTTTGCGTTGGCGGAAACCACACTTCACAATTTCTGCAGGAATTGTCTAGTTAGTGTGGTTGCCTTAGGCAAACACACTATTATTATTGCACATATTATTATTAGTGTGGTTGCCTTAGGCAAGCACACTATTATTATTAGTGTGGTTGCCTTAGGGCAACTACACTATTATTATTGCACATATTATTATTATTATTAGTGTGGTTGCCTTAGGGCAACTACACTATTATTATTGCACATATTTATTAGTGTGGTTGCCTTAGGGCAACTACACTATTATTATTGCACATATTATTATTAGTGTGGTTGCCTTAGGCAAACACACTATTATTATCTCACATATTATTATTATTTTTCTTTCTTTCCACCCATTTTTTGGACCGCTACTCCTCCCAGAGTTTTCGCACCACGTACACGTGCAATATGTCAAATCGAGCGGCTTGATCGGGAATGGTGTGCTATTACTTTGTGGAAAGTTTGGGTGCACGGTTTTTGAAAAATTTGAATTTTTGTGGGCAATTTTTCCCATAGAGAATGAATGGCGGAATGTTCACCTTTGTGATGTCACAATGCTCTGTCTTCTCACCTTTGTGATGTCACAATGGTCTGTCTTCTAGCAGCAGTACTCTGGTCTCTCTCTAGGTTTGAACATTCTGCCATTCATCTCTATGAGGAAAAATTGCCCACAAATTGTGCAATGCCTCATAGGACATGGTAGAGAGTCCTTTGTCCATTGGTGGAGATCAGCCTTGCCCCCCTTCCTGATTGGCCGATGTTTGATATTTCATAACTTTTGAACCGTTTGTCATAAAGAACTATGGGTCGCGTCATTGGACTCGGTAAAGACCTAGCAACCACCTAGAACTCCATAGCAACCCCCTAGCAACACCCTAGCAACCACCTAGAACACCCTAGCAACAGCCTAGGACTCCATAGCAACCACCTAACAACACACTAGCAACCACCTGGAACACCATAGCAAATGCCTGGCAACACCCTAGCAACCGGCTATAACGCCATAGCAACCACCTAGCAACACCATAGCAACCACCTAGAATACCATAGCAACCACCTAGCAACACCCTAGCAACCACCTGGAACCCAATAGCAACCACCTACCAACACCCTAGCAACAATCTGGAACACCATAACAACTGCCTAGCAACACCCTAGCAACCACCTGGAACACCATAGCAACGACCTAGCAACACCCTAGCAACCACCTGGAAAACCATAACAACTGCTTAGCAACACCCTAGCAACCGCCTATAACTCCATAGCAACCACCTAGCAACATCCTAGCAACCACTTAGAATACCCTAGCAACCCCCTAGCAACACCCTAGCAACCACCTAGAACTCCATAGCAACCACCTAACAACACACTAGCAACCACCTGGAACACCATAGCAAATGCCTGGCAACACCCTAGCAACCACCTAGAACTCCATAGCAACCACCTAGCAACACCATAGCAGCCGCCTGGAACACCATAGCAACCACCTAGCAACCACCTGGAACACCATAACAACTGCCTAGCAACACCATAGCAACTGCCTATAACTCCATAGCAACCACCTAGAATACCCTAGCAACACCCTAGCAACTGCCTATAACTCCATAGCAACCACCTAGCAACATCTTAGCAACCACTTAGAATACCCTAGCAACACCCTAGCAACCACCTAGAACTACATAGCAACCACCTAACAACACACTAGCAACCACCTGGAACACTATAGCACATGCCTAGCAACACCCTAGCAACCGGCTATAACTCTATAGCAACCACCTAGCAACCCAATAGCAACCGCCTAGAACTCCATAGCAACCACCTAGCAACACCCTAGCAACCACCTAGCAACACCATAGCAACCGCCTAGAACTCCATAGCAACCACCTAGCAACACCCTAGCAACCACCTGGAACACCATAGCAACCACCTAGCTACACCCTAGCAACTACCTGGAACACCATAACAACTGCCTAGCAACCACCTAGAACTCCATAGCAACCCCCTAGCAACACCCTAGCAACCACCTAGAACACCCTAGCAACAGCCTAGGACTCCATAGCAACCACCTAACAACACACTAGCAACCACCTGGAACACCATAGCAAATGCCTGGCAACACCCTAGCAACCGGCTATAACGCCATAGCAACCACCTAGCAACACCATAGCAACCACCTAGAATACCATAGCAACCACCTAGCAACACCCTAGCAACCACCTGGAACCCAATAGCAACCACCTACCAACACCCTAGCAACAATCTGGAACACCATAACAACTGCCTAGCAACACCCTAGCAACCACCTGGAAAACCATAGCAATGACCTAGCAACACCCTAGCAACCACCTGGAAAACCATAACAACTGCTTAGCAACACCCTAGCAACCGCCTATAACTCCATAGCAACCACCTAGCAACATCCTAGCAACCACTTAGAATACCCTAGCAACCCCCTAGCAACACCCTAGCAACCACCTAGAACTCCATAGCAACCACCTAACAACACACTAGCAACCACCTGGAACACCATAGCAAATGCCTGGCAACACCCTAGCAACCACCTAGAACTCCATAGCAACCACCTAGCAACACCATAGCAGCCGCCTGGAACACCATAGCAACCACCTAGCAACCACCTGGAACACCATAACAACTGCCTAGCAACACCATAGCAACTGCCTATAACTCCATAGCAACCACCTAGAATACCCTAGCAACACCCTAGCAACTGCCTATAACTCCATAGCAACCACCTAGCAACATCTTAGCAACCACTTAGAATACCCTAGCAACACCCTAGCAACCACCTAGAACTCCATAGCAACCACCTAACAACACACTAGCAACCACCTGGAACACTATAGCACATGCCTAGCAACACCCTAGCAACCGGCTATAACTCTATAGCAACCACCTAGCAACCCAATAGCAACCGCCTAGAACTCCATAGCAACCACCTAGCAACACCCTAGCAACCACCTAGCAACACCATAGCAACCGCCTAGAACTCCATAGCAACCACCTAGCAACACCCTAGCAACCACCTGGAACACCATAGCAACCACCTAGCTACACCCTAGCAACTACCTGGAACACCATAACAACTGCCTAGCAACCGCCTATAACTCCATAGCAACCACCTAGAACAGCCTAGCAACAGCCTAGAACTCCATAGCAACCACCTAACAACACACTAGCAACCACCTGGAACACCATAGCAAATGCCTGACAACACCCTAGCAACCGGCTATAACGCCATAGCAACCACCTAGCAACACCATAGCAACCACCTAGCAACACCCTAGCAACCACCTGGAACCCAATAGCAACCACCTACCAACACCCTAGCAACAATCTGGAACACCATAACAACTGCCTAGCAACACCCTAGCAACCACCTGGAACACCATAGAAACTACCTAGCAACACCCTAGCAACCACCTGGAAAACCATAACAACTGCCTAGCAACACCCTAGCAACCGCCTATAACTCCATAGCAACCATCTAGCAACATCCTAGCAACCACTTAGAATACCCTAGCAACACCCTAGCAACCACCTAGAACTCCATAGCAACTACCTAACAACACACTAGCAACCACCTGGAACACTATAGCAAATGCCTAGTAACACCCTAGCAACCGGCTATAACTCTATAGCAACCACCTAGCAAGCCAATAGCAACCGCCTAGAACTCCATAGCAACCACCTAGAATACCCTAGCAACCACCTAGAACTCCATAGCAACCACCTAGCAACACCCTAGCAACCACCTGGAACACCATAGCAAACACCTAGCAACACCCTAGCAACCACCTGTAACACCATAACAACTGCCTAGCAACACTATAGCAACCACCTAGCAAAATCCTAGCAACCAGCTATAACGCCATAGCAACCACCTAGCAACACCATAGCAACCACCTAGAACTCTATAGCAACCCCCTAGCAACATCCTAGCAACCACCTAGAACACCCTAGCAACCACCTAGCAACACCCTAGCAACCACCTAACAACACACTAGCAACCACCTGGAACACCATAGCAAATGCCTAGCAACACCCTAGCAACCACCTAGAAAACCCTAGCAACCACCTAGCAACACCATAGCAACCACCTAGCAACACCCTAGCAATCACCTGGAACACCATAACAACCTTCTAGAAAAACCCTAGCAACAACCTGGAACACCATAACAACTTCCTAGCAGCACCCTAGCAACCGCCTATAACTCCATAGCAACCACCTAGCAACATCCTAGCCACCACCTAGAATACCCTAGCAACACCCTAGCAACTGCCTATAACTCCATAGCAAATGCCTAGCAACACCCTAGCAACCGGCTATAACTCCATAGCAACCACCTAGCAACATCCTAGCAACCACTATGAATACCATAGCATCCACCTAGCAACACCCTAGCAACCACCTGGAACACCATTACAACTGCCTAGCAACACCCTAGCAACCGCCTATAACTCCATAGCAACCACCTAGCAACATCCTAGCAACCACCTAGAATACCCTAGCAACACCCTAGCAACTGCCTATAACTCCATAGAAAATGCCTAGAAACACCCTAGCAACCGGCTATAACTCCATAGCAACCACCTAGCAACACCATAGTTACCACCTAGAACTCCATAGCATCCACCTAGCAACACCCTAGCAACCACCTAGCAACACTGCCCTACAAAGGCAGAAGACCTTAACTCGCCAGAGTGTAGAACTGAGAAAAATTACTTTAAAGTTGTTTTGTTGTCCAGCCAAATGAACTGTGGGCAGAATATTGGAAATGTGGCAATTCTTTGTTTTTTTAATGAAGTTATTTATCTACATAAAAATCTTGAGCTCAAACTTGACCTTTAACCCTTGTTTGGAAGTTAATGTACTCTGCCTTTGCATTTTCTGCAAAATAATAAGGGGTCATGCCAAGGCAAAAGGCATTAACTTCCATTTGATCGCTCATTTGGTTGCTGATCACTATATAAAATCAGTATATGATAATAATGATAACATCTACATAAAATCTAGTGATCATGGCACAATTAGGTTTAGATTAGATTCATTGTTTTTCTGACATGACAAATGTAGACACAGATGACATTGATCAAACAAAATAGTTTTGCATGTGGGAGGATAACGTTTTGCAGTCAATTTAACGCAACGCAACGAATAGTAAAGGATACAAGACTCGTGTTTTGGATTTAATTGGATGAATGCCAGAGTAGGATACTCAAGGATGACTCATGTTATGGATTTAACGTGTTGAACGCCAGCGAGTAATGCTCAAAACTCATGTTGTGGATTTAACTTCTCAAAGGACGTTGTTTGCAATGGATTTTTGTCAGGTTACAAAGAATAGGTAGGCTATCTATTTAATTGTGAATTGTTACTGCTGAGCTCGTGTGTGTGTGATTAGGCTATTTAGGAGGTGTGTTGTGTGTCTATGCGAGCCCTAACCCACTCGCGCTGTTTCCCTGGCTGTCAGTGTCGGGCTGTCACAGGCTGGCACTGACTAGCCTGCATGACATGAAAAAATAATTAATTGCGTATGATTTACGATTACTTATAGCTGCAAGCCATCTAGTTATTGTTTTGCTTTCTTTGCATTCTGATCGCATATGGGAGCAGTTTGGTTTTGTTTGTGAAGTAGTTAGCCTAAGCTAGCTAACGCTCGCTCGCTCTAGCAAACTAGCTAACAAGTAATTTGAGTAGGCTATGTATACCTTGATTTTGGTGGGTGCGTTTCAAAGCCATCTCTACCAACATTTTCCCTCGAGAGCAATGGGCCATTCTTAAAAGCTAAATGCAACGTTAGTAAAAGCAACCACTGCAACACTATATTTGCTTTACACTTCATTCAAGCTACTGTGTGTGTCTCAGAAATGCTTCGATGACACATAGGCATAAAACCGTAACTCCAGCGCGATAAACAGTAACTTCACTTTGATGCGCAGCAAAACAAAGGCAGAGTACCTTAAGTTAAGGCATAACTCAATTTGAGCATTCCGGAGTGCAGCGAAACAAAGACAAAGAACCGTAACTGATGTTACGGGATTCTGCCTTGGCTTCTCTAGGGCTTTGGAAGTTACGGCAAAGACAACCTATTTTCTCCAAAAAACAACCGTAGCATCCACCTAGCAACACCCTAGCAACCAACTAAAACTCCATAGCAACCACCTTGCAACACCCTAGCAACCACCTGGAACTCAATAGCAACCACCTAGCAACACCCTAGCAACCAACTAGAACTCCATAGCAACCACCTAGCAACACCCTAGCAACCACCTAGCAACACCATAGCAACCAACTAGAACACCATAGCAACCACCTAGCGACACCCTAGAAACCACCTGGAACACCATAGCAACCACCTAGCAACACCCTAGCAACAATCTGGAACACCATAACAACTGCCTAGCAACACTCTAGCAACCACCTGGAACACCATAGCAACTACCTAGCAACACCCTAGCAACCACCTGGAACATCATAACTACTGCCTAGCAACAACCTAGCAACCGCCTATAACTCCATAGCAACCACCTAGCAACATCCTAGCAACCACTTAGAATACCCTAGCAACACCCTAGCAACCACCTAGAACTCCATAGCAACCACCTAACAATCCACTAGCAACCACTTGGAACACCATAGCAAATGCCTAGCAACACCCTAGCAACCGGCAATAACTCTATAGCAACCACCTAGCAACACCATAGCAACCGCCTAGAACTCCATAGCAACCACCTAGCAACACCATAGCAACCACCTAGCAACACCCTAGCAACCACCTAGCAACACCATAGCAACCGCCTAGAACGCCATAGCAACCACCTAGCAACACCCTAGCAACCACCTGGAACACCATAGCAACCACCTAGCTACACCCTAGCAATCACCTGGAACACCATAACAACTGCCTAGCAACACCATAGCAACCACTTAGAATACCCTAGCAACCCCCTAGCAACACCCTAGCAACCACCTGGAACTCCATACTAACCACCTAACAACACCATAGTAAACACCTAGAACTCCATAGCAATCACCTAGCACCTAGCAACATCCTAGCAACCACTTAGAATGCCCTAGCATCCCCCTATCAACACCCTAGCAACCGGCTATAACTCCATAGCAACCACCTAGCAACACTTGTTGTACGTCGCTCTGGATAAGAGCGTCTGCTAAATGCCTATAATGTAATGTAATGTAATGTAACACCATCGTAACCACCTAAAACTCCTTAGCATCCACCAAGCAACACCCTAGCAACCACCTAGAATACCCTAGCAACCACCTAGCAACACCCTAGCAACCACCTGGAATACCATAACAACTGCCTAGTAACACCTTAGCATCCACCCGAAACTTCATAGCAACCACCTAGCACCACCCTAGCAACCGCTTAAAATTCCATAAAACCACCTAGAACTCCATAGAACCACCTAGCAACACCCTAGCAACTGCCTCAAACATCATAGCAACTACCTACCACTGTTCACTCTATTCAGCAGAAAGTCGACTTTGCATTGGCGGCAACCACATTTCACAATTTCTGCAGGAATTGTCTAGTTAGTGTGGTTGCCTCAGGCAACTACACTATTATTATCGCACATATTTATTATTAGTGTGGTTGCCTTAGGCAAGCACACTATTATTATTGCACCTATTCTTTTTATTATTATTTCTTTCCACCCATTTTTTGGACCGCTACTCCTCCCAGAGTTTTCGCACCACATACACGTGCAATATGTCAAATCAGGCGGCTTGATCGGGAATGGTGTGCTATTACTTTGTGGAAAGATTGGTTGCACGGTTTTTGAAAAATTTGAATTTTTGTGGGCAATTTTTCCCATAGAGAATGAATGGCGGAATGTTCACCTTTGTGATGTCACAATGCTCTGTCTTCTCACCCTTGTGATGTCACAATGCCTTGTCTTCTGGCAGCAGTACTCTGGTCTCTCTCTAGATTTGAACATTCGGCCATTCATCTCTATGGGGAAAAATTGCCCACAAATTGTGCAATGCCTCATTGGACATGGTAGAGAGTCCTTTGTCCATTGGTGGAGATCAGCCACGCCCCCCTTCCTGATTGGCCGATGTTTGATATTTCATAACTTTTGAACCGTTTGTCATAGAGAACTATGGGTCGCGTCATTGGACTCAGTAAAGACCTAGCAACCGCCTAGAACTCCATAGGAACCCCCTAGCAACACCCTAGCAACCACCTAGAACACCCTAGCAACGGCCTAGAACTCCATAGCAACCACCTAACAACACACTAGCAACCACCTGGAACACCATAGCAAATGCCTGGCAACACCATAGCAAACACCTAGCAACACCATAGCAACCATCTAGAACACCATAGCAACCACCTAGCAACACCCTAGCAACCACCTGGAAAACCATAGCAACCACCTAGCAACACCCTAGCAACAATCTGGAACATCATAACAACTGCCTAGCAACACCCTAGCAACCACCTGGAACACCATAGCAACGACCTAGCGACACCCTAGCAACCGCCTATAACTCCATAGCAACCACCTAGCAACATCCTAGCTACCACGTAGAATACCCTAACAACCCCCTAGCAACCATCTAGAACTCCATAGCCACCACCTATCAACACACTAGCAACCACCTGGAACACCATAGCAAATGCCTGGCAACACTCTAGCAACCACTTAGAATACCCTAGCAACCCCCTAGCAACACCCTAGCAACCACCTAGAACTCCATAGCAACCTCCTAACAACACACTAGCAACCACCTGGAACACCATAGCAAATGCTTAGCAACACCCTAGCAACCGGCTATAACGCTATAGCAACCACCTAGCAACACCATAGCAACCGCCTAGAACTCCTTAGCAACCCCCTAGCAATATCCTAGCAACCGGCTCTAACTCCATAGCAACGACCTAGCAACACCATAACAACCAGGTAGAAAACCCTAGCAACCATCTAGAATTCCATAGCAACCACCTGGAACACCATAACAAATGCCTTGCAACACCCTAGCAACTGGCTATAACTCCATAGCAACCACCTAGCAACACCATAGCAACCACCTAGAACACCATAGCAACCACCTAGAAACACCCTAGCAACAACCTGGAACACCATAACAACTGCCTAGCAACAGCCTAGCAACCGCCTACAATTCCATAGCAACCACCTGGAACACCATAGCAAATGCCTAGCAACACCCTAGCAACCGGCTAAAACTCCATAGCAACCAAGTAGCAACACCATAGCAACCACTTAGAATACCCTAGCAACACCCTAGCAACCACCTATAACTCCATAGCAACCACCTAGCAACATCCTAGCAACCACCTAGAATACCCTTGCAACACCCTAGCAACCGCCTATAACTCCATAGCAACCGCCTAGCAACACCCTAACAACCACCTAGAACTCCATAGCAACCACCTAGCAACACCCTAGCAACCGCCTAGAACTCCATAGCAACCACCTAGCAACACCCTAGCAACCACCTAGAACTCCATAGCAACCACCTAGCAACACCCTAGCAACGGCCTAGAACTCCATAGCAACCACCTAGCAACACCATAGCAACCACCTAGAACTCCATAGCAACCACCTAACAACACATTAGCAACCACCTGGAACACCATAGCAAATGCCTAGCAACACCCTACCAACCGGCTATAACTCTATAGCAACCACCTAGCAACACCATAGCAACCGCCTAGAACTCCATAGCAACCACCTAGCAACACCCTAGCAACCACCTAGCAACACCATAGCAACCGCCTAGAACTCCATAGCAACCACCTAGCAACACCCTAGCAACCACCTGGAACACCATAGCAACCAACAAGCTACAACCTAGCAACCACCTGGAACACCATAACTGCCTAGCAACACCCTAGCAACCGCCTATATCTCCATAGCAACCACCTAGCAACATCCTAGCAACCACCTAGAATACCCTAGCAACACCCTAGCAACCACCTAGAACTCCATAGCAACCACCTAACAACACACTTGCAACCACCTAGAACACCATAGCAAATGCCTGGCAACACCCTAGCAACCACCTAGAACTCCATAGCAACCACCTGGAACACCATAGCAACCACCTAGCAACCAGCTGGAACACCATAACAACTGCCTAGCAACACCCTAGCAACCGCCTATAACTCCATAGCAACCACCTAGCAACATCCTAGCAACCACCTAGAATACCCTAGCAACACCCTAGCAACTGCCTATAACTCCATAGCAACCACCTAGCAACATCCTAGCAACCACTTAGAATACCCTAGCAACACCCTAGCAACCGGCTATAACTCTATAGCAACCACCTAGCAACCCAATAGCAACCGCCTAGAACTCCATAGCAACCACCTAGCAACACCATAGCAACCGCCTAGAACTCCATAGCAACCACCTGGCAACACCCTAGCAACCACCTGGAACACCATAGCAACCACCTAGCTACACCCTATCAACCACCTGGAACACCATAACAACTGCCTAGCAACACCCTAGCAACCGCCTATAACTCCATAGCAACCACCTAGCAACATCCTAGCAACCACCTAGATAACCCTAGCAACACCCTAGCAACTGCCTATAACTCCATAGCAAATGCCTAGCAACACCCTAGCAACTGGCTATAACTCCATAGCAACCACCTAGCAACACCCTATCAAGCACCTGGAACACCATAACAACTGCCTAGCAACACCCTAGCAACCACCTGGAACACCATAACAACTGCCTAGCAACATCCTAGCAACCACTTAGAATGCCCTCGCAACCCCCTAGCAACACCCTAGCAACCGGCTATAACTCCATAGCAACCACCTAGCAACACCATCGTAACCACCTAAAACTCCTTAGCATCCACCAAGCAACACCCTAGCAACCACCTAGAATACCCTAGCAACTACCTAGCAACACCCTAGCAACCACCTGGAATACCATAACAACTGCCTAGTAACACCCTAGTATCCACCCGAAACTTCATAGCAACCACCTAGCACCACCCTAGCAACCGCTTAGAATTCCATAAAACCACCTAGAACTCCATAGAACCACCTAGCAACACCCTAGCAACTGCCTCAAACATCATAGCAACTACCTACCACTGTTCACTCTGTTCAGCAGAAAGTCGACTTTGCGTTGGTGGCAACCACACTTCACAATTTCTGCAGGAATTGTCTAGTTAATGTGGTTGCCTCAGGCAACTACACTATTATTATCGCACATATTCTTTATTATTATTATTATTATTCCACCCATTTTTTGGACCGCTACTCCTCCCAGAGTTTTCACACCACATACACGTGCCATATGTCAAAATGACCGGATTCTTTAGGAATCGTGTGCTATTACTTTGTGGAAAGTTTCGCTGCACGGTTTTTGAGAATTATTAATTTTTATGCCCAATTTTTCCCCATAGAGATGAATGGAGAAGGTGACGTCATTCATATGCGAAAGGTGAAGTTACAGCATTGGTCGGCTTTGCACACGTGATGCGGTCAGCTCTACGGTCTCAGCTGCCAGGATAGGAATAGCTGAATGCGGAAGAGAAGGGTAAAACGGTATTCCAACTGAAAAATTACAAATGAAAACGCTGTCAGCTAGGTATATCAACAAACATATGGCTTAGGCATACCCAGAAGTCCTCAATAATAATAGTATTCCACGAGATATTACGCAAATTCGTTGACGACGTTTCGTCACATGCAGCGTCTTAGAATGCTAGTGCTAACAAAAAGTGAATGGCTTTAATGCGATAATGAGAGCACTTTCGGTTGACCTAAAAAACGATATTAAAAAACCAAAAATAGACATGCTGTTATACCTGGTTAGAAAGCTTATGCTCTCAGCTACTGAATAAACGAATTTTCAAACAAGCCAGACTTTGCGTATTTGCATGCTAGTGCTAACAAAGAGCGAATACGTTCTATGACATGATGACATAGCTTTCGGTTGACCTAAAAAAACGATATTAAAAAAACAAAAATAGACGTGCTGTTATACCTGGTTAGAAAGCTTATGCTCTCAGCTACTGAATAAACGAATTTTCGAACAAGCCAGACTTTACTAAAAAGTGCAACAACGCCGTCAACAAAACGTGTGCAGCAGCTTCAGGTCCGGTCTTACTCCAGAAAAAGACGTCAGCTTGTAATACCACACATACTGCATTGAGTGCTCTGTAAGTTTGTAGTACAAACTGCCTTTATCTACACTTCATCGATCCAACAGGTGATAGAATAAGCTTTCTAACTATGTATAATATGTGACATTTAACTTCTGTAATGCCGTTCTATATCCCATCGTATTCGGAAGGTTCGTCTCATTATAGATGCATTGCGCATTCTTTGTAACAGTGACAGCAACATTTTCTCACCCCAACGCTACAGTACACTTCTCCGCTTGTCTGTTGATGTACACCTCGTTACAACAGAAGCTAGTACTACTGGCTACTAGCCGATACTTATTCACAGAAGCTGTATTTAAAATGAATAGAATTTAATTTTGTAACACCATTTAATATCCCAGCGCACTGGCAACTTTGCTTAATGCAGCTCTAATGAGACCATTCAGCCTGTTGTAGCAGGGAAAGCAATGCTTTCTCACCCCAACGCTTTTGCTAAAGTACACCACTCCACTTGCATGTTGTTGATTCACCCCTTGCTGCTACAGAAGCTAGCTGACTACCACTGGCTACCAGCCGATACTTATTCACAGAAGCTGTATTTAAAATGAAATGCAACTATTTTTACACACATTTCTCGCCTCGTTTTCGTTCTTGGAAATTCGGCTCGGCTAACATGTAATAATCAATAAAATTCATCTCCCTAGCCCTGTCTTGCTTTTTAAAATGGTGCGGCCGCGCAGTGTAGATATAAGATTTTCCCAAGACCCTCTGAACTGGCCAGCTACCTTTATGATTCGCCGTCACTGGTCACAGCATACCGTGAGTAAATCGCTGATCTCAAGTATTGATGAAGGGTTAATTTAGCTCTGAATACGTGTGTTGGAAATGAACTCGTTGCCGTGATGTTATATCATGTATACCATACTATGTCTCTGCTCATGCTACAGAAACTGTTCGCTCCGTTCAGCACAATATCGACTTTGCGTTGGCGGAAACCACACTTCACAATTTCTGCAGGAATTGTCTAGTTAGTGTGGTTGCCTTAGGCAAACACACTATTATTATTGCAAATATTATTATTAGTGTGGTTGCCTTAGGCAAGCACACTATTATTATTAGTGTGGTTGCCTTAGGGCAACTACACTATTATTATTGCACATATTATTATTATTATTATTAGTGTGGTTGCCTTAGGGCAACTACACTATTATTATTGCACATATTTATTAGTGTGGTTGCCTTAGGGCAACTACACTATTATTATTGCACATATTATTATTAGTGTGGTTGCCTTAGGCAAACACACTATTATTATCTCACATATTATTATTATTTTTCTTTCTTTCCACCCATTTTTTGGACCGCTACTCCTCCCAGAGTTTTCGCACCACGTACACGTGCAATATGTCAAATCGAGCGGCTTGATCGGGAATGGTGTGCTATTACTTTGTGGAAAGTTTGGGTGCACGGTTTTTGACAAATTTGAATTTTTGTGGGCAATTTTTCCCATAGAGAATGAATGGCGGAATGTTCACCTTTGTGATGTCACAATGCTCTGTCTTCTCACCTTTGTGATGTCACAATGGTCTGTCTTCTAGCAGCAGTACTCTGGTCTCTCTCTAGGTTTGAACATTCTGCCATTCATCTCTATGAGGAAAAATTGCCCACAAATTGTGCAATGCCTCATAGGACATGGTAGAGAGTCCTTTGTCCATTGGTGGAGATCAGCCTTGCCCCCCTTCCTGATTGGCCGATGTTTGATATTTCATAACTTTTGAACCGTTTGTCATAAAGAACTATGGGTCGCATCATTGGACTCGGTAAAAACCTAGCAACCACCTAGAACTCCATAGCAACCCCCTAGCAACACCCTAGCAACCACCTAGAACACCCTAGCAACAGCCTAGGACTCCATAGCAACCACCTAACAACACACTAGCAACCACCTGGAACACCATAGCAAATGCCTGGCAACACCCTAGCAACCGGCTATAACGCCATAGCAACCACCTAGCAACACCATAGCAACCACCTAGAATACCATAGCAACCACCTAGCAACACCCTAGCAACCACCTGGAACCCAATAGCAACCACCTACCAACACCCTAGCAACAATCTGGAACACCATAACAACTGCCTAGCAACACCCTAGCAACCACCTGGAACACCATAGCAACGACCTAGCAACACCCTAGCAACCACCTGGAAAACCATAACAACTGCTTAGCAACACCCTAGCAACCGCCTATAACTCCATAGCAACCACCTAGCAACATCCTAGCAACCACTTAGAATACCCTAGCAACCCCCTAGCAACACCCTAGCAACCACCTAGAACTCCATAGCAACCACCTAACAACACACTAGCAACCACCTGGAACACAATAGCAAATGCCTGGCAACACCCTAGCAACCACCTAGAACTCCATAGCAACCACCTAGCAACACCATAGCAGCCGCCTGGAACACCATAGCAACCACCTAGCAACCACCTGAAACACCATAACAACTGCCTTGCAACACCATAGCAACTGCCTATAACTCCATAGCAACCACCTAGAATACCCTAGCAACACCCTAGCAACTGCCTATAACTCCATAGCAACCACCTAGCAACATCTTAGCAACCACTTAGAATACCCTAGCAACACCCTAGCAACCACCTAGAACTCCATAGCAACCACCTAACAACACACTAGCAACCACCTGGAACACTATAGCACATGCCTAGCAACACCCTAGCAACCGGCTATAACTCTATAGCAACCACCTAGCAACCCAATAGCAACCGCCTAGAACTCCATAGCAACCACCTAGCAACACCCTAGCAACCACCTAGCAACACCATAGCAACCGCCTAGAACTCCATAGCAACCACCTAGCAACACCCTAGCAACCACCTGGAACACCATAGCAACCACCTAGCTACACCCTAGCAACTACCTGGAACACCATAACAACTGCCTAGCAACCGCCTATAACTCCATAGCAACCACCTAGAACAGCCTAGCAACAGCCTAGAACTCCATAGCAACCACCTAACAACACACTAGCAACCACCTGGAACACCATAGCAAATGCCTGACAACACCCTAGCAACCGGCTATAACGCCATAGCAACCACCTAGCAACACCATAGCAACCACCTAGCAACACCCTAGCAACCACCTGGAACCCAATAGCAACCACCTACCAACACCCTAGCAACAATCTGGAACACCATAACAACTGCCTAGCAACACCCTAGCAACCACCTGGAACACCATAGCAACTACCTAGCAACACCCTAGCAACCACCTGGAAAACCATAACAACTGCCTTGCAACACCCTAGCAACCGCCTATAACTCCATAGCAACCATCTAGCAACATCCTAGCAACCACTTAGAATACCCTAGCAACACCCTAGCAACCACCTAGAACTCCATAGCAACTACGTAACAACACACTAGCAACCACCTGGAACACTATAGCAAATGCGTAGCAACACCCTAGCAACCGGCTATAACTCTATAGCAACCACCTAGCAACCCAATAGCAACCGCCTAGAACTCCATAGCAACCACCTAGAATACCCTAGCAACCACCTAGCAACACCCTAGCAACCACCTGGAACACCATAGCAAACACCTAGCAACACCCTAGCAACCACCTGTAACACCATAACAACTGCCTAGCAACACTATAGCAACCACTTAGCAAAATCCTAGAAACCGGCTATAACTCCATAGCAACCACCTAGCAACACCCTAACAACCACCTGGAACACCATAACAATGGCCTAGCAACACCCTAACAACCACCTGGAACACCATAACAATGTCCTAGCAATGCCCTAGCAACCACCTGGAGCTCAATAGCAACCACCTGAAACTCCATAGCAACCACCTAGCACCACCCTAGCGACCACCTAGAATTCCATGAAACCACTTAGAACTCCATAGAACCACCTAGCAACACCCTAGCAACTGCCTCAGACATCATAGCAACTACCTACCACTGTTCACTCCGTTCAGCACAAAGTCGACTTTGCGTAGGCTGCAACCACACTTCACAATTTCTGCAGGAATTGTCTAGTTATTAGTGTGGTTGCCTTAGGGCAACTACACTATTATTATTGCACATATTATTATTATTATTATTATTTTTATTTATTCCACGCATTTTTGGACCGCTACTCCTCCCACAGTTTTCGCGTTACATACACGTGCAATATGTCAAATCGAGCGGCTTGATCGGGAATGGTGTGCTATTACTTTTTGGAAAGATTGAGTGGACGGTTTTGGAAAAATTTGAATTTTTGTGGGCAATTTTTCCCATAGAGAATGAATGGCGGAATGTTCACCATTGTGATGTCACAATGCTCTGTCTTCTCACCCTTGTGATGTCACAATGGTCTCTTCTAGCAGCAGTACTCTGGTCTCTCTCTAGATTTGAACATTCTGCCATTCATCTCTATAGGGAAAAAATTCCCGCAAATTGTGCAATGCCTCATTGGCCATGGTAGAGAGTCCCTTGTCCATTGGTGTAGATCAGCCTCGCCCCCCTTCCTGATTGGCCGATGTTTGATATTCCATAACTTTTGAACCGTTTGTCATAGAGAACTATGGGTGGCGACATTGGACTCAGTAAAGACCTAGCAACCGCCTAGAACTCAATAGCAACCCCCTAGCAACACCCTAGCAACCACCTAGAACACCCTAGCAACGGCCTAGAACTCCATAGCAACCACCTAACAACACACTAGCAACCACCTGGAACACCATAGCAAATGCCTGGCAACACCATAGCAAACACCTAGCAACACCATAGCAACCATCTAGAACACCATAGCAACCACCTAGCAACACCCTAGCAACCACCTGGAAAACCATAGCAACCACCTAGCAACACCCTAGCAACAATCTGGAACATCATAACAACTGCCTAGCAACACCCTAGCAACCACCTGGAACACCATAGCAAATGCCTGGCTACACCCTAGCAACCACCTAGAACTCCATAGCAACCACCTAGCAACCACCTGGAACACCATAAAAACAGCCTAGCAACACCCTAGCAACCGCCTATAACTCCATAGCAACCACCTAGCAACACCCTAGCAACCACCTAGAACTCCATAGCAACCACCTAGCAACACCCTAGCAACCACCTAGAACTCCATAGCAACCACCTAGCAACACCATAGCAACCGCCTAGAACTCCATAGCAACCACCTAGCAATACCCTAGCAACGGCCTAGAACTCCATAGCAACCACCTAGCAACACCATAGCAACCGCCTAGAACTCCATAGCAACCACCTAGCAACATCCTAGAAACCACTTAGAATATGCTAGCAACCCCCTAGCAACCACCTAGAACTCCATAGCAACCACCTAGCAACACCCTAGCAACCACCTAGCAACACCATACCGCCTAGAACTCCATAGCAACCACCTAGCAACACCCTAGCAACCACCTAGAACTCCATAGCAACCACCTAGCAACACCCTAGCAACGGCCTAGAACTCCATAGCAACCACCTAGCAACACCATAGCAACCGCCTAGAACTCCATAGCAACCACCTAGCAACACCCTAGCAACCGCCATGAACTCCATAGCAACCACCTAGCAACACCCTAGCAACCACCTGGAACACCATAGCAACCACCTAGCAACACCCTAGCAACCACTTGGAACACCATAACAACTGCCTAGCAACAGCCTAGCAACCGCCTATAACTCCATAGCAACCACCTAGCAACACCCTAGCAACCACCTGGAACACCATAACAACTGCCTAGCAACACCTTAGCAACCGCCTAGAACTCCATAGCAACCACCTACCAACCACTTAGCATACCCTAGCAACCACCTAGCAATACCCTAGCAACCACCTGGAGCTCAATAGCAACCACCTAGCAACACCATAGCAACCGCCTAGAACTCCATAGCAACCACCTAGCAACACCATAGCAACCACCTAGAACTCCATGGCAACCCCCTAGCAACATCCTAGCAACCGGCTCTAACTTCATAGCAACGACCTAGCAACCCATAACAACCAGCTAGAAAACCCTAGCAACCATCTAGAATTCCATAGCAACCACCTGGAACACCATAGCAAATGCCTGGCAACACCCTAGCAACCGCCTATAACTCCATAGCAACCACCTAGCAACATCCTAGCAACCACTTAGAATACCCTAGCAACCACCTAGCAACACCCTAGCAACCACCTGGAACACCATAGCAACCACCTAGCAACACCCTAGCAACAATCTGGAACACCATAACAACTGCCTAGCAACACCCTAGCAACCACATGGAACACCATAGCAACGACCTAGCAACACCCTAGCAACCACCTAGAACTCCATAGCAACCACCTAGCAACACCCTAGCAACCGCCTAGAACTCCATAGCAACCACCTAGCAACACCATAGCAACCGCCTAGTACTCCATAGCAACCACCTAGCAACACCCTAGCAACCACCTAGAACTCCAAGCAACCACCTAGCAACACCCTAGCAATGGCCTGGAACTCAATAGCAACCACCTATAAACACCATAGCAACTGCCTAGAACTCCATAGCAACCACCTAGAACTCCATAGCAACCACCTAGCAACACCATAGCAACCGCCTAGAACTCCATAGCAACCACCTAGCAACACCATAGCAACCACCTAGAACTCCATGGCAACCCCCTAGCAACATCCTAGCAACCGGCTGTAACTCCATAGCAACGACCTAGCAACCCATAGCAACCAGCTAGAAAACCCTAGCAACCATCTATAATTCCATAGCAACCACCTGGAACACCATAGCAAATGCCTAGCAACACCCTAGCAACCACCTAGAACTCCATAGCAACCACCTAGCAACATCCTAGCAACCACTTAGAATACCCTAGCAACCACCTAGCAACACCCTAGCAACCACCTGGAACACCATAGCAACCACCTAGCAACACCCTAGCAACAATCTGGAACACCATAACAACTGCCTAGCAACACCCTAGCAACCACATGGAACACCATAGCAACGACCTAGCAACACCCTAGCAACCACCTAGAACTCCATAGCAACCACCTAGCAACACCCTAGCAACCGCCTAGAACTCCATAGCAACCACCTAGCAACACCACAGCAACCGCCTATAACTCCATAGCAACCACCTAGCAACACCCTAGCAACGGCCTAGAACTCCATAGCAACCACCTAGCAACACCATAGCAACTGCCTAGAACTCCATAGCAACCACCTAGAACTCCATAGCAACCACCTAGCAACACCATAGCAACGGCCTAGAACTCCATACCAACCACCTAGAAACACCCTAGCAACCACCTAGAACTCCATAGCAACCACCTAGCAACACCATAGCAACGGCCTAGAACTCCATAACAACGACCTAGCAACCCATAGCAACCACCTGGAACACCATAGGAACCACCTAGCAACACCCTAGCAACAATCTGGAACACCATAACAACTGCCTAGCAACACCCTAGCAACTACATGGAACACCATAGCAACGACCTAGCAACACCCTAGCAACCACCTAGAACTCCATAGCCACCACCTAGCAACACCCTAGCAACCGCCTAGAACTCCATAGCAACCACCTAGCAACACCATAGCAACCGCCTAGTACTCCATAGCAACCACCTAGCAACACCCTAGCAACCACCTAGAACTCCAAGCAACCACCTAGCAACACCCTAGCAATGGCCTGGAACTCCATAGCAACCACCTATAAACACCATAGCAACTGCCTAGAACTCCATAGCAACCACCTAGAACTCCATAGCAACCACCTAGCAACACCATAGCAACCGCCTAGAACTCCATAGCAACCACCTAGCAACACCATAGCAACCACCTAGAACTCCATGGCAACCCCCTAGCAACATCCTAGCAACCGGCTCTAACTCCATAGCAACGACCTAGCAACCCATAGCAACCAGCTAGAAAACCCTAGCAACCATCTATAATTCCATAGCAACCACCTGGAAGACCATAGCAAATGCCTAGCAACACCCTAGTAACCACCTAGAACTCCATAGCAACCACCTAGCAACATCCTAGCAACCACTTAGACTACCCTAGCAACCACCTAGCAACATCCTAGCAACCACCTAGAATACCCTAGCAACACCCTAGCAACCGCCTATAACTCCATAGCAAATGCCTAGCAACACCCTAGCAACCGGCTATAACTCCATAGCAACCACCTAGCAACACCATAGTAACCACCTAGAACTCCATAGCAACCACCTAGCAACACCCTAGCAACCGCCTAGAACTCCATAGCAACCACCTAGCAACACCATAGCAACCGCCTAGAACTCCATAGCAACCACCTAGCAACACCCTAGCAACGGCCTAGAACTCCATAGCAACCACCTAGCAACACCATAGCAACTGCCTAGAACTCCATAGCAACCACCTAGAATTCCATAGCAACCACCTGGAACACCATAGCAAATGCCTAGCAACACCCTAGCAACCACCTAGAACTCCATAGCAACCACCTAGCAACATCCTAGCAACCACTTAGAATACCCTAGCAACCACCTAGCAACACCCTAGCAACCACCTGGAACACTATAGCAACCACCTAGCAACACCCTAGCAACCACCTAGAACTCCATAGCAACCACCTAGCAACACCCTAGCAACCGCCTAGAACTCCATAGCAACCACCTAGCAACACCATAGCAACCGCCTAGAACTCCATAGCAACCACCTAGCAACACCCTAGCAACCACCTAGAACTCCATAGCAACCACCTAGCAACACCCTAGCAACGGCCTAGAACTCCATAGCAACCACCTTGCAACACCATAGCAACTGCCTAGAACTTCATAGCAACCACCTAGAACACCATAGCAACCACCTAGCAACACAATAGCAACGGCCTAGAACTCCATAGCAACCACCTAGAAACACCCTAGCAACCACCTAGCAGCACCATAGCAACCGCCTAGAACTCCATAGCAACCACCTAGCAACACCCTAGCAACCACCTAGAACTCCATAGCAACCACCGAGCAACACCCTAGCAACGGCCTATAACTCCATAGCAACCACCTAGCAACACCATAGCAACTGCCTAGAACTTCATAGCAACCACCTAGAACTCCATAGCAACCACCTAGCACCACCATAGCAACGACTTAGAACTCCATAGCAACCACCTAGAAACACCCTAGCAACCACCTAGAACTCCATAGCAACCACCTAGCAACACCATAGCAACGGCCTAGAACTCCATAGCAACCACCTAGCAACACCCTAGCAACCACCTAGCAACACCATAGCAACAGCCTAGATCTCCATAGCAACCACCTAGCAACACCCTAGCAACCACCTGGAACACCATAGCAACCACCTAGCAACACCCTAGCAACCACTTGGAACACCATAACTGCCTAGAAACACCCTAGCAACCACTTGGAACACCATAGCAACCACCTAGCAACACCCTAGCAACCACCTAGAACTCCATAGCAACCACCTAGCAACACCCTAGCAACCACCTAGAACTCCATAGCAACCACCTAGCAACACCCTAGCAACGGCCTAGAACTCCTTAGCAACCACCTAGCAACCCATAGCAACCAGCTGGAAAACCCTGGCAACCATCTAGAATTCCATAGCAACCACCTGGAACACCATAGCAAATGCCTAGCAACACCCTAGTAACCACCTAGAACTCCATAGCAACCACCTAGCAACATCCTAGCAACCACTTAGACTACCCTAGCAACCACCTAGCAACACCCTAGCAACCACCTGGAACACCATAGCAACCACGTAGCAACACCCTAGCAACCACCTAGAACTCCATATCAACCACCTAGCAACACCCTAGCAACCGCCTAGAACTCCATAGCAACCACCTAGCAACATCATAGCAACCGCCTAGAACTCCATCGCAACCACCTAGCAACACCCTAGCAACCACCTAGAACTCCATAGCAACCACCTAGCAACACCCTAGCAACGGCCTAGAACTCCATAGCAACCACCTAGCAACACCATAGCAACCGCCTAGAACTTCATAGCAACCACCTAGAACTCCATAGCAACCACCTAGCAACACCATAGCAACGGCCTAGAACTCCATAGCAACCACCTAGAAACACCCTACCAACCACCTAGAACTCCATAGCAACCACCTAGCAACACCATAGCAACGGCCTAGAACTCCATAGCAACCACCTAGCAACACCCTAGCAACCACCTAGCAACACCATAGCAACCACCTAGAACTCCATAGCAACCACCTAGCAACACCCTAGCAACCACCTAGCAACACCATAGCAACCGCCTAGATCTCCATAGCAACCACCTAGCAACACCCTAGCAACCACCTGGAACACCATAGCAACCTCTTAGCAACACCCTAGCAACCACTTGGAACACCATAACTGCCTAGAAACACCCTAGCAACCACTTGGAACACCATAGCAACCACCTAGCAACACCCTAGCAACCACCTAGAACTCCATAGCAACCAACTAGCAACACCCTAGCAACGGCCTAGAACTCCTTAGCAACCACCTAGCAACACCATAGCAACCGCCTAAAACTCCATAGCAACCACCTAGCAACACCCTAGCAACCACCTAGCAACACCATAGCAACCGCCTAGATCTCCATAGCAACCACCTAGCAAAACCCTAGCAACCACCTGGAACACAATAACAACTGCCTAGCAACACCCTAGCAACCACCTAGAACTCCATAGCAACCACCTACCAACCACTTAGCATACCCTAGCAACCCCCAAGCAACCACCTGGAACTCCATAGCAACCACCCAAAAATACACTAGCAACCACCTGGAACACCATAGCAAATGCCTAGCAACACCCTAGCAACCAGCTATAACTCCAAAGCAACCACCTAGCAACACTATAGCAACCACCTAGAACTCCATAGCAACCACCTAGCAACACCCTAGCAACCACCTGGAACACCATAGCAACCACCTAGCAACACCCTAGCAACCACCTGTAACACCATAACAACTGCCTAGCAAAACTATAGCAACTACCTAGCAACATGCTAGCAACCACCTAGCAACACCCTAGCAACACCCTAGCAACCGCCTATAACTCCATAGCAACCACCTAGCAACATCCTAGCAGCCACCTAGAATACCCTAGCAACACCCTAGCAACTGCCTATAACTCCATAGCAAATGCCTAGCAACACCCTAGCAACCGGCTATAACTCCATAGCATCCACCTAGCAACACCCTAGCAACCACCTGGAACACAATAACAACTGCCTAGCAACACCCTAGCAACCGCCTAGAACTCCATAGCAACCACCTTCCAACCACTTAGCATACCCTAGCAACCACCTAGCAATGCCCTAGCAACCACCTGGAGCTCAATAGCAACCACCTGAAACTCCATAGCAACCACCTAGTACCACCCTAGCGACCGCCTAGAATTCCATGAAACCACTTAGAACTCCATAGAACCAACTAGCAACACCCTAGCAACTGCCTCAGACATCATAGCAACTACCTACCACTGTTCACTCCGTTCAGCACAAAGTCGACTTTGCGTTGGCGGCAACCACACTTCACAATTTCTGCAGGAATTGTCTAGTTAGTGTGGTTGCCTCAGGCAACTACACTATTATTATCTCACATATTATTATTATTTTTCTTTCTTTCCACCCATTTTTTGGACCGCTACTCCTCCCAGAGTTTTCGCACCACGTACACGTGCAATATGTCAAATCGAGCGGCTTGATCGGGAATGGTGTGCTATTACTTTGTGGAAAGATTGGTTGCAAGGTTTTTGAGAAATTTGAATTTTTGTGAGAAATTTTTCCCATAGAGAATGAATGGCGGAATGTTCACCCTTGTGATGTCACAATGCTCTGTCTTCTCACGCTTGTGATGTCACAATGCCCTGTCTTCTAGCAGCAGTACTCTGGTCTCTCTCTAGATTTGAACATTCTGCCATTCATCTCTATGAGGAAAAATTGCCCACAAATTGTGCAATGCCTCATTGGACATGGTAGAGAGTCCTTTGTCCATTGGTGGAGATCAGCCTCGCCCCCCTTCCTGATTGGCCGATGTTTGATATTTCATAACTTTTGAACCGTTTGTCATAGAGAACTATGGGTCGCGTCATTGGACTCAGTAAAGACCTAGCAACCGCCTAGAACTCCATAGCAACCCCCTAGCAACATCCTAGCAACCGGCTCTAACTCCATAGCAACGACCTAGCAACCCATAACAACCAGCTAGAAAACCCTAGCAACCATCTAGAATTCCATAGCAACCACCTGGAAGACCATAGCAAATGCCTAGCAACACCCTAGCAACCGCCTATAACTCCATAGCAACTACCTAGCAACATCCTAGCAACCATTTAGAATACCCTAGCAACCACCTAGCAACACCCTAGCAACCACCTGGAACACCATAGCAACCACCTAGCAACACCCTAGCAACAATCTGGAACACCATAGCAACCACCTAGCAACACCCTAGCAACCACCTAGAACTCCATAGCAACCACCTAGAAACACCCTAGCAACCGCCTAGAACTCCATAGCAACCACCTAGCAACACCATAGCAACCGCCTAGAACTCCATAGCAACCACCTAGCAACACCCTAGCAACCACCTAGAACTCCATAGCAACCAACTAGCAACACCCTAGCAACCACCTAGCAACACCATAGCAACCGCCTAGAACTCCATAGCAACCACCTAGCAACACCCTAGCAACCACCTAGAACTCCATAGCAACAACCTAGAAACACCCTAGCAACCGCCTAGAACTCCATAGCAACCACCTAGCAACACCATAGCAACCGCCTAGAACTCCATAGCAACAACCTAGCAACACCCTAGCAACCACCTAGAACTCCATAGCAACCACCTAGCAACACCCTAGCAACCACCTAGCAACACCATAGCAACCGCCTAGAACTCTATAGCAACTACATAGCAACACCCTAGCAACCATCTGGAACACCATAGCAACCACCTAGCAACACCCTAGCAACCACTTGGAACACCATAACTGCCTACCAACACCCTAGCAACCACTTGGAACACCATAGCAACCACCTAGCAACACCCTAGCAACCACCTAGAACTCCATAGCAACCACCTAGCAACACCCTAGCAACGGCCTAGAACTCCATAGCAACCACCTAGCAACACCCTAGCAACGGCCTCGAACTCCTTAGCAACCACCTAGCAACACCATTGCAACCGCCTAAAACTCCATAGCAACCACCTAGCAACACCCTAGCAACCACCTAGCAACACCATAGCAACTGCCTAGAACTCCATAGCAACCACCTAGCAACACCCTAGCAACCACTTGGAACACCATAACAACTGCCAAGCAACACCCTAGCAACCACTTGGAACACCATAACAACTGCCTAGCAACACCCTAGCAACTGCCTATAACTTCATAGCAACCACCTAGAATACCCTAGCAACCCCCAAGCAACCACCTGGAACTCCATAGCAACCACCCAACAACACACTAGCAACCACCTGGAACACCATAGCAAATGCCTAGCAACACCCTAGAAACCAGCTATAACTCTAAAGCAACCAGCTAGCAACACTATAGCAACCACCTAGAACTCCATAGCAACCACCTAGCAACACCCTAGCAACCACCTGGAACACCATAGCAACCACCTAGCAACACCCTAGCAACCACCTGTAACACCATAACAACTGCCTAGCAACACTATAGAAACAACCTAGCAACATGCTAGCAACCACCTAGCAACACCCTAGCAACCACCTATAACTCCATAGCAACCACCTAGCAACATCCTAGCAGCCACCTAGAATACCCTAGCAACACCCTAGCAACTGCCTATAACTCCATAGCAAATGCCAAGCAACACCCTAGCAACCGGCTATAACTCCATAGCAACCACCTAGCAACACCCTAGCAACCACCTGGAACTCCATAGCAACCACCTAGCAACACCCTAGCAACGGCCTAGAACTCCATAGCAACCACCTAGCAACACCATAGCAACCGCCTAGAATTCCATAGCAACCACCTAGCAACACCATAGCAACTGCCTTGAACTCAATAGCAACCACCTAGCAACACCATAGCAACCACCTAGAACTCCATAGCAACCACCTAGCAACATCCTAGCAACCACTTTGAATACCCTAGCAACCCCCTAGCAACACCCTAGCAACCACCTAGAACTCCATAGCAACCACCTAGCAACACCCTAGCAACCGCCTAGAACTCCATAGCAACCACCTAGCAACACCATAGCAACCGCCTAGAACTCCATAGCAACCACCTAGCAACACCCTAGCAACCACCTAGAACTCCATAGCAACCACCTAGCAACACCGTAGCAACGGCCTAGAACTCCATAGCAACCACCTAGCAACACCCTAGCAACCGCCTAGAATTCCATAGCAACCACCTAGCAACAGCATAGCAACTGCCTAGAACTCAATAGCAACCACCTAGCAACACCCTTGAAACCACCTGGAACACCAATCGCAACCACCTAGCAACACCCTAGCAACCACTTGGAACACCATAACAACTGCCTAGCAACACCCTAGCAACCACCTATAACTCCATAGCAACCACGTAGCAACATCCTAGCAACCACTTAGAATACCCTAGCAACCCCCTAGCAACCACCTGGAACTCCATAGCAACCACCTAACAACACACTAACAGCCACCTGGAACACCATAGCAAATGCCTAGCAACACCCTAGCAACCAGCTATAACTCCATAG
>NW_023312661.1:0-49587 GCF_013347855.1 Anguilla anguilla
GTGGTTGCTATGGAGTAATAGCCGGTTGCTAGGGTGTTGCTAGGTTGTTGCTATGGAGTTCTAGGCGGTTGCTATGGTGTTGCTAGGTGGTTGCTATGGTGTTCCAGGTGGTTGCTAAGGTGTTGCTAGCTGGTTGCTATGGTGTTCCAGGTCGTTGCTAGGGTGTTGCTAGGTGGTTGCTATGGTGTTCCAGGTGGTTGCTATGGTGTTGCTAGGTGGTTGCTATGGAGTAATAGCCGGTTGCTAGGGTGTTGCTAGGTTGTTGCTATGGAGTTAGAGCCGGTTGCTAGGATGTTGCTAGGGGTTGCTAGCTGGTTGCTATGGAGTTCGAGGCCGTTGCTAGGTGGTTGCTATGGAGTTCTAGGTGGTTGATAGGGTGTTGCTAGGTGGTTGCTATGGAGTTCTAGGCGGTTGCTATGGTGTTGCTAGGTGGTTGCTATGGTGTTCCAGGTGGTTGCTAAGGTGTTGCTAGCTGGTTGCTATGGTGTTCCAGGTCGTTGCTAGGGTGTTGCTAGGTGGTAGCTATGGTGTTCCAGGTGGTTGCTAGGGTGTTGCTATGTGGTTGCTATGGAGTTCTAGGTGGTTGCTATGGTGTAGCTAGGTGGTTGCTATGTAGTAATACCGGTTGCTAGGGTGTTGCTAGTTTGTTGCTATGGAGTTCTAGGCGGTTGCTATGGTGTTGCTGGGTGGTTGCTATGGTGTTCCAGGTGGTTGCTAAGGTGTTGCTAGCTGGTTGCTATGGTGTTCCAGGTCGTTGCTAGGGTGTTGCTAGGTGGTTGCTATGGTGTTCCAGGTGGTTGCTAGGGTGTTGCTAGGTGGTTGCTATGGAGTTCTAGGTGGTTGCTATGGTGTTGCTAGGTGGTTGCTATGGAGTAATAGCCGGTTGCTAGGGTGTTGCTAGGTTGTTGCTATGGAGTTAGAGCCGGTTGCTAGGATGTTGCTAGGGGTTGCTATGGAGTTCTAGGCGGTTGCTAGGTCTTTACTGAGTCCAATGTCGCCACCCATAGTTCTCTATGACAAACGGTTCAAAAGTTATGGAATATCAAACATCGGCCAATCAGGAAGGGGGGCGAGGCTGATCTACACCAATGGACAAGGGACTCTCTACCATGGCCAATGAGGCATTGCACAGTTTGCGGGAATTTTTTCCCTATAGAGATGAATGGCAGAATGTTCAAATCTAGAGAGAGACCAGAGTACTGCTGCTAGAAGACAGACCATTGTGACATCACAAGGGTGAGAAGACAGAGCATTGTGACATCACAAAGGTGAACATTCCGCCATTCATTCTCTATGGGAAAAATTGCCCACAAAAATCCAAATTTTTCCAAAACCGTCCACTCAATCTTTCCAAAAAGTAATAGCACACCATTCCCGATCAAGCCGCTCGATTTGACATATTGTACGTGTATGTAGCGCGAAAACTGTGGGAGGAGTAGCGGTCCAAAAAATGCGTGGAATAAATAATAAATAATAATAATAATATGTGCAATAATAATAGTGTAGTTGCCCTTAGGCAACCACACTAACTAGACAATTCCTGCAGAAATTGTGAAGTGTGGTTGCCGCCAATGCAAAGTCGACTTTCGGCTGAACAGAGTGAACAGTGGTAGGTAGTTGCTATGATGTTTGAGGCAGTTGCTAGGGTGTTTCTAGGTGGTTCTGTGGAGTTCTAGGTGGTTTCATGGAATTTTAGGCGGTTGCTAGGGTGCTGCTAGGTGGTTGCTATGGAGATCCAGGTGGTTGCTATGGAGATCCAGGTGGTTGCTAGGGCATTGCTAGGTGGTTGCTAGGGTATTCTAAGTGGTTGCTAGGATGTTGCTAGGTGGTTGCTATGGAGTTATAGGCGGTTGCTAGGGTGTTGCTAGGCAGTGGTTATGGCTTCCAGGTGGTACCTAAGGTGTTGCTAGGTGGTTGCTAGGGTATTCTAGGTGGTTGCTAGGTGGTTGCTATGGAATTATAGCCGGTTGCTATGGCGTTGCTAGGCAGTTGTTATGGTGTTCCAGATTGTTGTTATGGTGTTCCAGGTGGTTGCTAGGGTGTTCCTAGGTGGTTGCTAGGATGTTGCTAGGTGGTTGCTATGGAGTTATAGGGTGTTGCTAGGGTGTTGCTAGGCAGTTGTTATGGTGTTCCCGGTGGTTGCTAGGGTGTTGCTAGGCAGTTGTTATGGTGTTCCAAGTGGTTGCTAGTGTGTTGCTAGGTGGTTGCTATGGTGTTCCAGGTGGTTGCTAGGGTGTTGCTAGGCAGTTGCTAGGGTATTCAAAGTGGTTGCTAGGATGTTGCTAGGCAGTTGTTATGGTGTTTCAAGTGGTTGCTAGGGTGTTGCGAGGTGGTTGCTATGCTGTTCCAGGTAGTTGCTAGGGTGTTGCTAGGTGGTTGCTATGGAGTTCTAGGCGGTTGCTATGGTGTTGCTAGGTGGTTGCTAGGGTGTTGCTAGGTTGTTGCTATGGAGTTCTAGGCGGTTGCTATGGTGTTGCTAGGTGGTTGCTATGGAGTTCTAGGCGGTTGCTAGGGTGTTGCTAGGTGGTTGCTATGGAGTGCTAGGTGGTTGCTAGGGTGTTGCTAGGTGGTTGCTATGGAGTACTTGGCGGTTGCTATGGTGTTGCTAGGTGGTTGCTATGGAGTTCTTGGCGGTTGCTAGAGTGTTGCTAGGTGGTTGCTATGGAGTTCTAGGTGGTTGCTAGGGTGTTGCTAGGTCGTTGCTATGGTGTTCCATGTGGTTGCTAGGGTGTTGCTAGGCAGTTGCTATGGTGTTCCAGGTGGTTGCTAGGGTGTTGCTAGGCGGTTGCTAGGGTATTCAAAGTGGTTGCTAGGATGTTGCTAGGGTCTTGCTAGGTGGTTGCTATGGTGTTCCAGGTAGTTGCTAGGGTGTTGCTAGGTGGTTGCTATGGAGTTCTAGGCGGTTGCTATGGTGTTGCTAGGTGGTTGCTAGGGTGTTGCTAGGTGGTTGCTAGGGTGTTGCTAGGTGGTTGCTATGGAGTTCTAGGCGGTTGCTATGGTGTTGCTAGGTGGTTGCTATGGAGTTCTAGGCGGTTGCTAGGGTGTTGCTAGGTGGTTGCTATGGAGTTCTAGGCGGTTGCTAGGGTGTTGCTAGGTGGTTGCTATGGAGTTCTAGATGGTTGCTAGGGTGTTGCTAGGTGGTTGCTATGGTGTTCTAGGCGGTTGCTATGGTGTTGCTAGGTGGTTGCTATGGAGTTCTAGGCGGTTGCTAGGGTGTTGCTAGGTGGTTGCTATGGAGTTCTAGGTGGTTGCTAGGGTGTTGCTAGGTCGTTGCTATGGTGTTCCATGTGGTGGCTAGGGTGTTGCTAGGCAGTTGTTATGGTGTTCCAGATTGTTGCTAGGGTGTTGCTAGGTGGTTGCTATGGTGTTCCAGGTGGTTGCTAGGGTGTTGCTAGGCGGTTGCTAGGGTATTCAAAGTGGTTGCTAGGATGTTGCTAGGTGGTTGCTATGGAGTTTTAGGCGGTTGCTCGGGTGTTGCTAGGCAGTTGTTATGGTGTTCCAGATTGTTCCTAGGGTGTTGCTAGGTGGTTGCTATGGTATTCCAGGTGGTTGTTAGGGTGTTGCTAAGTTGTTGTTATGGTGTTCTAGGTGGTTACTATGGTGTTGGTAGGTGGTTGCTATGGCGTTATAGCCGGTTGCTAGGGTGTTGCCAGGCATTTGCTATGGTGTTCCAGGTGTTTGCTAGTGTGTTGTTAGGTGGTTGCTATGGAGTTCTAGGTGGTTGCTAGGGTGTTGCTAGGTCGTTGCTATGGTGTTCCATGTGGTTGCTAGGGTGTTGCTAGGCAGTTGTTATGGTGTTCCAGATTGTTGCTAGGGTGTTGCTAGGCGGTTGCTAGGGTATTCAAAGTGGTTGCTCGGATTTTGCTAGGTGGTTGCTATGGAGTTTTAGGCGGTTGCTCGGGTGTTGCTAGGCAGTTGTTATGGTGTTCCAGATTGTTCCTAGGGTGTTGCTAGGTGGTTGCTATGGTATTCCAGGTGGTTGCTAGGGTGTTGCTAAGTGGTTGTTATGGTGTTCTAGGTGGTTACTATGGTGTTGCTAGGTGGTTGCTATGGCGTTATAGCCGGTTGCTAGGGTGTTGCCAGGCATTTGCTATGTTGTTCCAGGTGTTTGCTAGTGTGTTGTTAGGTGGTTGCTATGGAGTTCTAGGCCGTTGCTAGTGTGTTCTAGGTGGTTGCTAGGGTGTTGCTAGGGGTTTGCTATTGAGTTCTAGTCGGTTGCTAGGTCTTTACTGAGTCCAATGACGCGCCCCATAGTTCTCTATGACAAACGGTTCAAAAGTTTTGAAATATCAAACATCGGCCAATCAGGAAGGGGGGCAAGGCTGATCTACACCAATGGACAAAGGACTCTCTATTATGTCCAATGAGGCATTGTACAATTTGTGGGCAATTTTTCCCCATAGAGATGAATGGTAGAATGTTCAAATCTAGAGAGAGACCAGAGTACTGCTGCTAGAAGACAGGGCATTGTGACATCACAAGGGTGAGAAGACAGAGCATTGTGACATCACAAGGGTGAACATTCCGCCATTCATTCCCTATGGGGAAAAATTGCCTACAAAAATTCAAATTTTTCAAAAACCGTGCAACCAATCTTTCCACAAAGTAATAGCACACCATTCCCGATCAAGCCGCTCGATTTGACATATTGCACGTGTATGTGGTGGGAAAACTCTGGGAGGAGTAGCGGTCCAAAAAATGGGTGGAAAGAATAAAATATATGAATAATAATATGTGCAATAATAATAGTGTAGTTGCCCTAAGGCAACCACACTAACTAGACAATTCCTGCAGAAATTGTGATGTGTGGTTGCCGCCAACGCAAAGTCAACTTTGTGCTGAACGGAGCGAACAGTTTCTGTAGCATGAGCAGAGACATAGTATGGTATACATGATATAACATCACGGCAACGAGTTCATTTGCAACACTCGTATTCAGAGCTAAATTAACCCTTCATCAATACTTGAGATCAGCGATTTACTCACGGTATGCTGTGACGAGTGACGGCGAATCATAAAGCTAGCTGGCCACTTCAGAGGGTCTTGGAAAAACGTTATATCTGCACTGCACAACCGCTCCATTTTAAAAAGCAAGACAGGGCTAGGGAGATTAATGTGATTGATTTATGGTTTTACGTTAAGTTCAGCTCATTTTTACCATTCAAATAAAAACATTTAACTGTGCTGCAATTCAGAGTTTAATCTGTTACCTTAGATACGAACTCATAGACACAGGATAGCCTACTACGTGTTAGCCGACCCAAATTTCTGGAGTTAGACCGGACCTGAAGCTGCTGCACACGTGCTGTTGACGGCGTTGTTGTACTTTTTAGTAAAGTCTGGCTTGTTCGAAAATTCGTTTATTCAGTAGCTGAGAGCATAAGCTTTCTAACCAGGTATAACAGCACGTCTATTTTTGTTTTTTTAATATCGTTTTTTTTAGGTCAACCGAAAGCTATGTCATCATGTCATAGAACGTATTCGCTCTTTGTTAGCACTAGCATGCAAATACGCAAAGTCTGGCTTGTTTGAAAATTTGTTTATTCAGTAGCTGAGAGCATAAGCTTTCTAACCAGGTATAACAGCACGTCTATTTTTGTTTTTTTAATATCGTTTTTTTAGGTCAACCGAAAGCTATGTCATCATGTCATAGAACGTATTCGCTCTTTGTTAGCACTAGCATGCAAATACGCAAAGTCTGGCTTGTTTGAAAATTCGTTTATTTAGTAGCTGAGAGCATAAGCTTTCTAACCCGGTATAACAGCACGTCTATTTTTGGTTTTTTAATATCGTTTTTTTAGGTCAACCGAAAGCTATGTCATCATGTCATAGAACGTATTCGCTCTTTGTTAGCACTAGCATGCAAATACGCAAAGTCTGGCTTGTTTGAAAATTTGTTTATTCAGTAGCTGAGAGCATAAGCTTTCTAACCTGATATAACAGCACGTCTGTTTTTGGTTTTTTAATATCGTTTTTTTAGGTCAACCGAAAGTGCTCTCATTATCGCATTAAAGCCATGACTGTTTGTTAGCACTAGCATTCTAAGACGCTGCATGTGACGAAACGTCGTCAACGAATTTGCGTAATATCTCGTGAAATACTATTATTATTGAGGACTTCTGGTTATGCCTAAGCCATATGTTTGTTGATATACCTAGCTGACAGCGTTTTCATTTGTAATTTTTCATTTGGAATATCGTTCTTTCACTTCCGCAATCAGCTATTTCCTATCCTGGCTGCTGAGACCGTAGAGCTGACCGCATCACGTGTGCAAAGCCGACCAATGCTGTAACAATCACCGTTCGCATATGAATGACGTCACCTTCTCCATTCATCTCTATGGGGAAAAATTGGGCATAAAAATTAATATTTCTCAAAAACCGTGCAGCGAAACTTTCCACAAAGTAATAGCACACGATTCCCAAAGAAGCCGGTCATTTTGACATATGGCACGTGTATGTGGTGTGAAAACTCTGGGAGGAGTAGCGGTCCAAAAAATGGGTGGAAAGAATAAAATATATGAATAATAATATGTGCAATAATAATAGTGTAGTTGCCCTAAGGCAACCACACTAATAATAATAATATGTGCGATAATAATAGTGTAGTTGCCTTAGGCAACCACACTAACTAGACAATTCCTGCAGAAATTGTGAAGTGTGGTTGCCGCAAACGCAAAGTCGACTTTGTGCTGAACGGAGTGAACAGTGGTAGGTAGTTGCTATGATGTCTGAGGCAGTTGCTAGGGTGTTGCTAGGTGGTTCTATGGAGGTCTAAGTGTTTTCATGGAATTCTAGGCGGTCGCTAGGGTGGTGCTAGGTGGTTGCTATGGAGTTTCCGGTGGTTGCTATTGAGCTCCAGGTGGTTGCAAGGGCATTGCTAGGTGGTTGCTAGGGTATGCTAAGTGGTTGGTAGGTGGTTGCTATGGAGTTCTAGGTGGTTGCTATGGTGTTACTAGGTGGTTGCTATGGAGTTCTAGGTGGTTGCTAGGGTGTTGCTAGGTGGTTGCTATGGAGTTCTAGGCCGTTGCTAGGGTGTTGCTAGGTGGTTGCTATGGAGTTTTAGGTGGTTGCTAGGGTGTTGCTAGGTGGTTGCTAGGGTGTTGCTAGGTGGTTGCTATGGACTTTTAGGCGGTTGCTATGGTGTTGCTAGGTGGTTGCTATGGAGTTCTAGGCCGTTGATAGGGTGTTGCTAGGTGGTTGCTATGGAGTTCATGGCGGTTGCTGTGGTGTTGCTAGGTGGTTGCTAGGGTGTTTCTAGGTGGTTGCTATGGAGTTCTAGGCGGTTGCTATGGTGTTGCTAGGTGGTTGCTATGGAGTTCTAGGCCGTTGCTAGGGTGTTGCTAGGTGGTTGCTATGGAGTTCTAGGTGGTTGCTAGGGTGTTGCTAAGTGGTTGCTATGGAGTTCTAGGCGCTATGGTGTTGCTAGGTGGTTGCTAGGGTGTTGCTAGGTGGTTGCTATGGAGTTCTAGGTGGTTGCTAGGGGGTTGCTAGGGTATTCTAAGTGGTTTCTAGGATGTTGCTAGGTGGTTGCTATGGAGTTCTAGGCGGTTGCTTTGGTGTTGCTAGGTGGTTGCTATGGAGTTCAAGGCCGTTGCTAGGGTATTGCTAGGTGGTTGCTATGGAGTTCTAGGCGGTTGCTATGGTGTTACTAGGTGGTTGCTATGGAGTTCTAGGTGGTTGCTAGGGTGTTGCTAGGTGGTTGCTATGGAGTTCTAGGTCGTTGCTAGGGTGTTGCTAGGCGGTTGCTATGGAGTTATAGGCGGTTGCTAGGGTGTTGCTAGGCTGTTTTTATGGTGTTCCAGGTGGTTGCTAGGTGGTTGCTATGGAGTTCTAGGTGGTTGCTAGGGTGTAGCCAGGCATTTGCTATGGTGTTCCAGGTGGTTGCTAGTGTGTTGTTAGGTTGTTGCTATGGATTTCTAGGTGGTTGCTAGGGTGTTGCTAGGGGGTTGCTAGGGTATTCTAGGTGGTTGCTAGGATGTTGCTAGGTGGTTGCTATGGAGTTTTAGGCGGTTGCTAGGGTGTTGCTAGGCAGTTGTTATGGTGTTCCAGGTGGTTGCTAGGGTGTTGCTAGGTCGTTGCTATGGTGTTCCATGTGGTTGCTAGGGTGTTGCTAGGCAGTCGTTATGGTGTTCCAGATTGTTGCTAGGGTGTTGCTAGGTGGTTGCTATGGTGTTCCAGGTGGTTGCTAGCGTGTTGCTAGGTGGTTGCTATGGTGTTCTAGGTGGTTACTATGGTGTTGCTAGGTGGTTGCTATGGCATTATAGCCGGTTGCTAGGGTGTTGCCAGGCATTTGCTATGGTGTTCCAGGTGTTTGCTAGTGTGTTGTTAGGTGGTTGCTATGAAGTTCTAGGCCGTTGCTAGGGAGTTCTAGGTGGTTGCTAGGGTGTTGCTAAGTGGTTGCTATGGAGTTCTAGGCGCTATGGTGTTGCTAGGTGGTTGCTAGGGTGTTGCTAGGTGGTTGCTATGGAGTTCTAGGTGGTTGCTAGGGGGTTGCTAGGGTATTCTAAGTGGTTTCTAGGATGTTGCTAGGTGGTTGCTATGGCGTTCTAGGCGGTTGCTTTGGTGTTGCTAGGTGGTTGCTATGGAGTTCAAGGCCGTTGCTAGGGTATTGCTAGGTGCTTGCTATGGAGTTCTAGGCGGTTGCTATGGTGTTACTAGGTGGTTGCTATGGAGTTCTAGGTGGTTGCTAGGGTGTTGCTAGGTGGTTGCTATGGAGTTCTAGGTCGTTGCTAGGGTGTTGCTAGGCGGTTGCTATTGAGTTATAGGCGGTTGCTAGGGTGTTGCTAGGCTGTTTTTATGGTGTTCCAGGTGGTTGCTAGGTGGTTGCTATGGAGTTCTAGGTGGTTGCTAGGGTGTAGCCAGGCATTTGCTATGGTGTTCCAGGTGGTTGCTAGTGTGTTGTTAGGTTGTTGCTATGGATTTCTAGGTGGTTGCTAGGGTGTTGCTAGGGGGTTGCTAGGGTATTCTAGGTGGTTGCTAGGATGTTGCTAGGTGGTTGCTATGGAGTTTTAGGTGGTTGCTAGGGTGTTGCTAGGCAGTTGTTATGGTGTTCCAGGTGGTTGCTAGGGTGTTGCTAGGTCGTTGCTATGGTGTTCCATGTGGTTGCTAGGGTGTTGCTAGGCAGTCGTTATGGTGTTCCAGATTGTTGCTAGGGTGTTGCTAGGTGGTTGCTATGGTGTTCCAGGTGGTTGCTAGGGTGTTGCTAGGTGGTTGCTATGGTGTTCTAGGTGGTTACTATGGTGTTGCTAGGTGGTTGCTATGGCATTATAGCCGGTTGCTAGGGTGTTGCCAGGCATTTGCTATGGTGTTCCAGGTGTTTGCTAGTGTGTTGTTAGGTGGTTGCTATGAAGTTCTAGGCCGTTGCTAGGGTGTTTTAGGTGGTTGCTAGGGTGTTGCTAGGGGGTTGCTATTGAGTTCTAGGCGGTTGCTAGGTCTTTACTGAGTCCAATGACGCGACCCATAGTTTTCTATGACAAACGGTTCAAAAGTTATGAAATATCAAACATCGGCCAATCAGGAAGGGGGGCAAGGCTGATCTACACCAATGGACAAAGGACTCTCTACTATGTCCAATGAGGCATTGTACAATTTGTGGGCAATTTTTCCCCATAGAGATGAATGGCAGAATGTTCAAATCTAGAGAGAGAGCAGAGTACTGCTGCTAGAAGACAGGGCATTGTGACATCACAAGGGTGAGAAGACAGAGCATTGTGACATCACAAGGGTGAACATTCCGCCATTCATTCCCTATGGGGAAAAATTGCCTACAAAAATTCAAATTTTTCAAAAACCGTGCAACCAATCTTTCCACAAAGTAATAGCACACCATTCCCGATCAAGCCGCTCGATTTGACATATTGCACGTGTATGTGGTGCGAAAACTCTGGGAGGAGTAGCGGTCCAAAAAACAGGCGGAAAGAATAATAATAATAACTAGACAATTCCTGCAGAAATTGTGAAGTGTGGTTGCCGGAAACGCAAAATCGACTTTGTGCTGAACGGACTGAACAGTGGTAGGTAGTTGCTATGATGTCTGAGGCAGTTGCTAGGGTGTTGCTAGGTGGTTCTATGGAGTTCTAAGTGGTTTCATGGAATTCTAGGTGGTCGCTAGGGTGGTGCTAGGTGGTTGCTATGGAGTTTCAGGTGGTTGCTATTGAGCTCCAGGTGGTTGCTAGGGCATTGCTAGGTGGTTAATAGGGTATGCTAAGTGGTTGGTAGGTGGTTGCTATGGAGTTCTAGGCGGTTGCTAGGGTGTTGCTAAGCAGTTGTTATGGTTTTCCAGGTGGTTGCTAGGGTGTTGCTAGGTGGTTGCTATGGAGTTATAGCCGGTTGCTAGGGTGTTGCTAGGCATTTGCTATGGAGTTATAGGCAATTGCTATGGTGTTGCTAGGGTATTCTAGGTGGTTGCTAGGGTGTTGCTAGGTGGTTGCTATGGTGTTCCAGGTGGTTGCTAGGGTGTTGCTAGGTGGTTGCTATGGAGTTCTAGGCAGTTGCTATGGTGTTGCTAGGTGGTTGCTAGAGTGTTGCTTGGTGGTTGCTGTGGAGTTCTAGGCAGTTGCTATGGTGTTGCTAGGTGGTTGCTATGGAGTTCTAGGCGGTTGCTAGGGTGTTGCTAGGTCGTTGCTATGGAGTTTTAGGTGGTTGCTAGGGTGTTGCTAGGTCGTTGCTATGGTGTTCCATGTGGTTGCTAGGGTGTTGCTAGGCAGTTATGGTGTTCCAAGTGGTTGCTAGGGTGTTGCTAGGTGGTTGCTATGGTGTTCCAGGTGGTTGCTAGGGTGTTGCTAGGTGGTTGCTATGGAGATCTAGGCGGTTGCTATGGTGTTGCTAGGTGGTTGCTAGAGTGTTGCTAGGTGGTTGCTATGGAGTTCTAGGCAGTTGCTATGGTGTTGCTAGGTGGTTGCTATGGAGTTCTAGGCCGTTGCTAGGGTGTTGCTAGGTGGTTGCTATGGAGTTTTAGGTGGTTGCTAGGGTGTTGCTAGATGGTTGCTAGGGTGTTGCTAGGTGGTTGCTATGGACTTTTAGGCGGTTGCTATGGTGTTGCTAGGTGGTTGCTATGGAGTTCTAGGCCGTTGCTAGGGTGTTGCTAGGTGGTTGCTATGGAGTTCTAGGTGGTTGCTAGGGTGTTGCTAGGTGGTTGCTATGGTGTTGCTAGGTGGTTGCTATGGTGTTCCAAGTGGTTGCTAGGGTGTTGCTAGGCAGTTATGGTGTTCCAAGTGGTTGCTAGGGTGTTGCTAGGTGGTTTCTATGGTGTTCAAGGTGGTTGTTAGGGTGTTCCAAGGTGGTTGCTATGGAGTTCTAGGCGGTTGCTATGGAGTTCTAGGCAGTTGCTATGGTGTTGCTAGGTGGTTGCTATGGAGTTCTAGGCCGTTGCTATGGAGTTCTAGGCGGTTGCTATGGTGTTGCAAGGTGGTTGCTATGGAGTTCTAGGCGGTTGCTAGGGTGTTGCTAGGTGGTTGCTATGGAGTTCTAGGTGATTGCTAGGGTGATGCTAGGTCGTTGCTATGGTGTTCCATGTGGTTGCTAGGGTGATGCTAGGCAGTTGTTATGGTGTTCCAGATTGTTGCTAGAGTGTTGCTAGGTGGTTGCTATGGAGTTCTAGGCAGTTGCTATGGTGTTGCTAGGTGGTTGCTATGGAGTTCTAGGCGGTTGCTAGGGTGTTGCTAGGTGGTTGCTATGGAGTTTTAGGTGGTTGCTAGGGTGTTGCTAGGTCGTTGCTATAGTGTTCCATGTGGTTGCTAGGGTGTTGCTAGGCAGTTATGGTGTTCCAAGTGGTTGCTAGGGTGTTGCTAGGTGGTTGCTATGCTGTTCCAGGTGGTTGCTAGGGTGTTGCTAGGTGGTTGCTATGGAGTTCAAGGCGGTTGCTATGGTGTTGCTAGGTGGTTGCTAAAGTGTTGCTAGGTGGTTGCTATGGAGTTCTAGGCAGTTGCTATGGTGTTGCTAGGTGGTTGGTATGGAGTTCTAGGCCGTTGCTAGGGTGTTGCTAGGGGGTTGCTATGGAGTTTTAGGTGGTTGCTAGGGTGTTGCTAGGTGGTTGCTAGGGTGTTGCTAGGTGGTTGCTATGGACTTTTAGGCGGTTGCTATGGTGTTGCTAGGTGGTTGCTATGGAGTTCTAGGCCGTTGCTAGGGTGTTGCTAGGTGGGTGCTATGGTGTTGCTAGGTGGTTGCTATGGTTTTCCAAGTGGTTGCTAGGGTGTTGCTAGGCAGTTATGGTGTTCCAAGTGGTTGCTAGGGTGTTGCTAGGTGGTTGCTATGGTGTTCCAGGTGGTTGCTAGGGTGTAGCTAGGTGGTTGCTATGGAGTTTTAGGCGGTTGCTATGGAGTTCTAGGCAGTTGCTATGGTGTTGCTAGGTGGTTGCTATGGAGTTCTAGGCCGTTGCTATGGAGTTCTAGGCGGTTGCTATGGTGTTGCAAGGTGGTTGCTATGGAGTTCTAGGTGGTTGCTAGGGTGTTGCTAGGTGGTTGCTATGGTGTTCTAGGTGGTTGCTAGGGTGTTGCTAGGTCGTTACTAAGGTGTTCCATGTGGTTGCTAGGGTGATGCTAGGCAGTTGTTATGGTGTTCCAGATTGTTGCTAGGGTGTTGCTAGGTGGTTGCTATTGTGTTCCAGGTGGTTGCTAGGGTGTTGCTAGGTGGTTGCTAGGGTATTCTAAGTGGTTGCTAGGATGTTCCTAGGTGGTTGCTATGGAGTTATAGGCAGTTGCTAGGGTGTTGCTAGGCATTTGCTATGGTGTTCCAGGTGGTTGCTAGGGTTTTCTAGCTGGTTGTTATGGGTTGCTAGGTCGTTGCTATGGAGTTAGAGCCGGTTGCTAGGATGTTGCTAGGGGGTTGCTATGGAGTTCTAGGCGGTTGCTAGGTCTTTACTGAGTCCAATGACGCGACCCATAGTTCTCTATGACAAACGGTTCAAAAGTTATGAAATATCAAACATCGGCCAATCAGGAAGGGGGGCGAGGCTGATCTCCACCAATGGACAAAGGACTCTCTACCATGTCCAATGAGGCATTGCACAATTTGTGGGCAATTTTTCCCCATAGAGATGGATGGCAGAATGTTCAAATCTAGAGAGAGACCAGAGTACTGCTGCTAGAAGACAGACCATTGTGACATCACAAGGGTGAGAAGACAGAGCATTGTGACATCACAAAGGTGAACATTCCGCCATTCATTCTCTATGGGAAAAATTGCCCTCAAAAATTCAAATTTTTCAAAAACCGTGCAACCAATCTTTCCACAAAGTAATAGCACACCATTCCCGATCAAGCCGCTCGATTTGACATATTGCACGCGTATGTGGTGCGAAAACTCTGGGAGGAGTAGCGGTCCAAAAAATGGGCGGAATAAATAATAAAGAATAACTAGACAATTCCTGCAGAAATTGTGAAGTGTGGTTGCCGCCAATGCAAAGTCCACTTTCTACTGAACAGAGTGAACAGTGGAAGGTAGTTGCTATGATGTTCTGGTGGTGACTTTGGTGTTTTAGGTGGTGTCAAGGGTGTTGCTAGGAGGTTGCAATGGAGTTTGAGGCTGTTGCTACGGTGTTGCTAGGTGGTTCTATGGAGTTCTAGGCGGTTGCTAGGGTGTTGCTAGGTGGTTGCTATGGTGTTCCAGGTGGTTGCTAGGATGTTGCTAGATGGTTGCTATGGAGTAATAGGCGGTTTCTAGGGGGTTGCTAGGCAGTTGTTATGGTGTTCCAGCTGGGTGCTAGGGTGTTGCTTGGTGGTTGCTATGGTGTTTCAGGTGGTTGCCAGGCTGTTGCTAGGTGGTTGCTATGGAGTTCTAGATGGTTGCTATGGTGTTGCTAGGTGGTTGCTATGGTGTTCTAGGTGGTTGCTAGGGTGTTGCTAGGTGGTTGCTAGGGTGTTGCTAGGTGGTTGCTATGGAGTTCTAGGTGGTTGCTATGGTGTTGCTAGGTGGTTGCTATGGAGTTCTAGGCCGTTGCTAGGGTGTTGCTAGGTGGTTGCTATGGAGTTCTAGGTGGTTGCTAGGGGGTTGCTAGGTTGTTGCTATGGAGTTAGAGCCGGTTGCTAGGATGTTGCTAGGGGTTGCTATGGAGTTCTAGGCGGTTGCTAGGTCTTTACTGAGTCCAATGTCGCCACCCATAGTTCTCTATGACAAACGGTTCAAAAGTTATGGAATATCAAACATCGGCCAATCAGGAAGGGGGGCGAGGCTGATCTACACCAATGGACAAAGGACTCTCTACTATGTCCAATGAGGCATTGTACAATTTGTGGGCAATTTTTCCCCATAGAGATGAATGGCAGAATGTTCAAATCTAGAGAGAGACCAGAGTACTGCTGCTAGAAGACAGGGCATTGTGACATCACAAGGGTGAGAAGACAGAGCATTGTGACATCACAAGGGTGAACATTCCGCCATTCATTCCCTATGGGGAAAAATTGCCTACAAAAATTCAAATATTTCAAAAACCGTCCACCCAAACTTTCCACAAAGTAATAGCACACCATTCCCGATCAGGCCGCTCGATTTGACATATTACACATGTATGTGGTGCGAAAACTCTGGGAGGAGTAGCGGTCCAAAAAATGGGTGGAATAATAATAATAATAACTAGACAATTCCTGCAGAAATTGTGAAGTGTGGTTGCCGCCAACGCAAAGTCGACTTTGTGCTGATCGGAGTGAACAGTGGTAGGTAGTTGCTATGATGTCTGAGGCAGTTGCTAGGGTGTTGCTAGGTGGTTCTATGGAGTTCTAAGTGGTTTCATGGAATTCTAGGCGGTCGCTAGGGTGGTGCTAGGTGGTTGCTATGGAGTTTCAGGTGGTTGCTAGGGTGTTGCTAGGTGGTTGCTATGGAGTTATAGCCGGTTACTAGGGTGTTGCTAGGCATTTGCTATGGAGTTATAGGCAGTTGCTAGGGTGTTGCAAGGGTATTCTAAGTGGCTGCTAAGATGTTGCTAGGTGGTTGATATGGAGTTATAGGCAGTTGCTAGGGTGTTGCTATGCATTTGCTATGGAGTTATAGCTGGTTGCTAGGGTGTTGCTAGGCATTTGCTATGGTGTTCCAGGTGGTTGCTAGTGTGTTGTTAGGTGGTTGCTATGGAGTTCCAGGTGGTTGCTAGGGGGTTGCTAGGGTATTCTAAGTGGTTGCTAGGATGTTGCTAGGTGGTTGCTATGGAGTCATGGGTGGTTGCTAGGGTGTTGCTAGGCAGTTGTTATGGTGTTCCAAGTGGTTGCTAGGGTGTTGCAAGGTGGTTGCTATGATGTTCCAGGTGGTTGCAAGGGTGTTGCTAGGTGGTTGCTATGGAGTTCTAGGCGGTTGCTAGGGTGTTGCTCGGTGGTTGCTATGGTGTTGTTAGGTGGTTGCTATGGAGTTCTAGGCGGTTGCTAGGGTGTTGCTAGGTGGTTGCTATGGAGTTCTAGGTGGTTGCTAGGGTGTTGCTAGGGGGTTGTAGGGTATTCGAAGTGGTTGCTAGGATGTTGCTAGGTGGTTGCTATGGAGTTCTAGGTGGTTGCTATGGTGTTGCTAGGTTATTGCTATGGAGTTCTAGGCCGTTGCTATGGTGTTGATAGGTGGTTGCTATGGAGTTCTAGGTGGTTGCTAGGGTGTTGCTAGGTGGTTGCTATGGAGTTCTAGGCGGTTGCTATGGTGTTGCTAGGTGGTTGCTATGGAGTTCTAGGCGTTTGCTAGGGTGTTGCTAGGTGGTTGCTAGGGTGTTGCTAGGGGGTTGCTAGGGTATTCGAAGTGGTTGCTAGGATGTTGCTAGGTGGTTGCTATGGAGTTCTAGGTGGTTGCTATGGTGTTGCTAGGTGGTTGCTATGGAGTTCTAGGCCGTTGCTAGTGTGTTGCTATGTGATTGCTATGGAGTTCTAGGTGGTTGCTAGGGTGTTGCTAGGGTGTTGCTAGGTGGTTGCTATGGAGTTCTAGGCGGTTGCTAGGGTGTTGCTAGGTGGTTGCTATGGAGTTTTAGGTGGTTGCTAGGGTGTTGCTAGGCGGATGCTATGGAGTTCTAGGCGGTTGCTAGGGTGTTGCTAGGTGGTTGCTATGGAGTTCTAGGTGGTTGCTAGGGTGTTGCTAGGGGGTTGCTAGGGTATTCGAAGTGGTTGCTAGGATGTTGCTAGGTGGTTGCTATGGAGTTCTAGGTGGTTGCTATGGTGTTGCTAGGTGGTTGCTATGGATTTCTAGGCCGTTGCTAGGGTGTTGCTAGGTGGTTGCTATGGAGTTCTAGGTGGTTGCTAGGGTGTTGCTAGGGGGTTGCTATGGAGTTTTAGGCGGTTGCTAGGGTGTTGCTAGGTGGTTGCTATGGAGTTCTAGGTGGTTGCTAGGGTGTTGCTAGGTGGTTGCTATGGAGTTATAGGCGGTTGCTAGGGTGTTGCTAGGGTATTCTAGGTGGTTGCTAGGATGTTGCTAGGTGGTTGCTATGGAGTTATAGGTGGTTGCTAGGGTGTTTCTAGGGGGTTGCTAGGGTATTCTAAGTGGTTGCTATGGTGTTGCTAGGTGGTTGCTATGGAGTTCTAGGTGGTTGCTAGGGTGTTGCTAGGTGGTTGCTATGGAGTTCTAGGCCGTTGCTAGGGTGTTGCTAGGTGGTTGCTATGGTGTTCTAGGTGGTTGCTAGGGTGTTGCTAGGGTGTTGCTAGGTGGTTGCTATAGAGTTCTAGGCAGTTGCTAGGGTGTTGCTAGGTGGTTGCTATGGAGTTCTAGGTGGTTGCAAGGGTGTTGCTAGGCGGTTGCTAGGGAGTTATAGGTGGTTGCTAGTGTGTTGTTAGGTGGTTGCTATGGAGTTCTAGGCCGTTGCTAGGGTGTTTTAGGTGGTTGCTATGGTGTTGCTAGGTGGTTGCTAGGGAGTTCTAGGCCGTTGCTAGTGTGTTGCTAGGTGGTTGCTATGGAGTTCTAGGTGGTTGCTAGGGTGTTGCTAGGGTGTTGATAGGTGGTTGCTATGGAGTTCTAGGCAGTTGCTAGGGTGTTGCTAGGCGGTTGCTATGGAGTTCTAGGCGGTTGCTAGGGTGTTGCTAGGTGGTTGCTATGGAGTTCTAGGTGGTTGCTAGGCTGTTGCTAGGGGGTTGCTAGGGTATTCGAAGTGGTTGCTAGGATGTTGCTAGGTGGTTGCTATGGAGTTCTAGGTGGTTGCTATGGTGTTGCTAGGTGGTTGCTATTGAGTTCTAGGCCGTTGCTAGGGTGTTGCTAGGTGGTTGCTATGGAGTTCTATGTGGTTGCTATGGAGTTCTAGGCGGTTGCTAGGGTGTTGCTAGGTGGTTGCTATGGAGTTCTAGGCGGTTGCTAGGGTGTTGCTAGGGTATTCTAGGTGGTTGCTAGGATGTTGCTAGGTGGTTGCTATGGAGTTATAGGTGGTTGCTAGGGTGTTTCTAGGGGGTTGTTAGGGTATTCTAAGTGGTTGCTATGGTGTTCCTAGGTGGTTGCTATGGAGTTCTAGGTGGTTGCTAGGGTGTTGCTAGGTGGTTGCTATGGAGTTCTAGGCCGTTGCTAGGGTGTTGCTAGGTGGTTGCTATGGAGTTCTGGGTGGTTGCTAGGGTGTTGCTAGGGTGTTGCTAGCTGGTTGCTATGGAGTTCTAGGCGGTTGCTAGGGTGTTGCTAGGTGGTTGCTATGGAGTTCTAGGTGGTTGCTAGGGTGTTGCTAGGCGGTTGCTATGGAGTTATAGGTGGTTGGTAGTGTGTTGTTAGGTGGTTGCTATGGAGTTCTAGGCCGTTGCTAGGGTGTTTTAGGTGGTTGCTAGGGTGTTGCTAGGGGGTTGCTATGGAGTTCTAGGCAGTTGCTAGGTCTTTACTGAGTCCAATGACGCGACCCATAGTTCTCTATGACAAACGGTTCAAAAGTTATGAAATATCAAACATCGGCCAATCAGGAAGGGGGGCGAGGCTGATCTCCACCAATGGACAAAGGACTCTCTTACCATGTCCAATGAGGCATTGCACAAATTGTGGGCAATTTTTCCCCATAGAGATGAATGGCCGAATGTTCAAATCTAGAGAGAGACCAGAGTACTGCTGCCAGAAGACAGGGCATTGTGACATCACAAGGGTGAGACGACAGAGCATTGTGACATCACAAAGGTGAACATTCCGCCATTCATTCTCTATGGGAAAAATTGCCCACAAAAATTCAAATTTTTCAAAAACCGTGCAACCAATCTTTCCACAAAGTAATAGCACACCATTCCCGATCAAGCCGCTCGATTTGACATATTGTACGTGTATGTAGCGCGAAAACTGTGGGAGGAGTAGCGGTCCAAAAATGCGTGGAATAAATAAAAATAATAATAATAATAATAACTAGACAATTCCTGCAGAAATTGTGAAGTGTGGTTGCCACCAACGCAAAGTCAACTTTGTGCTGAACGGAGTGAACAGTGGTAGGTAGTTGCTATGATGTCTGAGGCGGTCGCTAGGGTGGTGCTAGGTGGTTGCTATGGAGTTTCAGGTAGTTGCTATTGAGCTCCAGGTGGTTGCTAGGACATTGCTAGGTGGTTGCTAGGGTATGCTAAGTGGTTGCTAGGATGTTGCTAGGTGGTTGCTATGGAGTTCTAGGCAGTTGCTATGGAGTTATAGGCAGTTGCTAGGGTGTTGCTAGGCATTTGCTATGGAGTTATAGGCAGTTGCTAGGGTGTTGCTAGGGTATTCTAGGTTGTTGCTAGCACGTTGCTAGGTGGTTGCTATAGTGTTGCTAGGCAGTTGTTATAGTGTTACAGGTGTTTGCTAGGGTGTTGCTAGATGGTTGCTATGGTGTTCCAGGTGTGTGCTAGTGTGTTGCTAGGTGGTTGCTATGGAGTTCTAGGTGGTTGCTATGGTGTTGCTAGGTGGTTGCTTTGGAGTTATAGCAGGTTGCTAGGGTGTTGCAAGGCATTTGCTATGGTGTTCCAGGTGGTTGCTAGTGAGTTGTTAGGTGGTTGCTATGGAGTTCCAGGTGGTTGCTAGGGGGTTGCTAGGGTATTCTAAGTGGTTGCTAGGGTGTTGCTAGGTGGTTGCTATGGAGTTATAGGCGGTTGCTAGGGTGTTGCTAGGCAGTTGTTATGGTGTTCCAAGTGGTTGCTAGGGTGTTGCTAGGTGGTTGCTATGGTGTTCCAGGTGGTTGCTAGGGTGTTGCTAGGTGGTTGATATTGAGTTCTAGGCGGTTGCTATGGTGTTGCTAGGTGGTTGCTAGGGTGTTGCTAGGTGGTTGCTATGGAATTCGAGGCGGTTGCTATGGTGTTGCTAGGTGGTTGCTATGGAGTTCTAGGCCTTTGCTAGGGTGTTGCTAGGTGGTTGCTATGGAGTTCTAGGTGGTTGCTAGGGTGTTGCTAGGTGGTTGCTATGGAGTTCTAGGTGGTTGCTAGGGTGTTGCTAGGTGGTTGCTATGGAGTTCTAGGCGGTTGCTAGGGTGTTGCTAGGTGGTTGCTATGGAGTTCTAGATGGTTGCTAGGGTGTTGCTAGGGTATTCGAGGTGGTTGCTAGGATGTTGCTAGGTGGTTGCTATGGAGTTCTAGGTGGTTGCTATGGTGTTGCTAGGTGGTTGCTATGGAGTTCTAGGCCGTTGCTAGGGTGTTGCTAGGTGGTTGCTATGGAGTTCTAGGTGGTTGCTAGGGTGTTGCTAGGTGGTTGCTATGGAGTTCTAGGCGGTTGCTAGGGTGTTGCTAGGTGGTTGCTATGGAGTTCTAGGTTGTTGCTAGGGTGTTGCTAGGCGGTTGCTATGGAGTTATAGGCGGTTGCTAGGGTGTTGCTAGGGTATTCTAGGTGGTTGCTAGGATGTTGCTAGGTGGTTGCTATGGAGTTATAGGTGGTTGCTAGGGTGTTGCTAGGGGGTTGCTAGGGTATTCTAAGTGGTTGCTATGGTGTTGCTAGTTGGTTGCTATGGAGTTATAGCCGGTTGCTAGGGTGTTGCTAGGCATTTGCTATGGTTTTCCAGGTGGTTGCTATGGAATTCTAGGCGGTTGCTAGGCTGTTGCTAGGCAGTTGTTATGGTGTTCCAGGTTGTTGCTAGGGTGTTTTTAGGTGGTTGCTATGGTGTTCCAGGAGGTTGCTAGGGTGTTTATAGGTAGTTGCTATGAAGTTCTAGGTGGTTGCTATGGTGTTGCTAGGTGGTTGCTATGGAGTTATAGCCGCTTGCTAGGGTGTTGCTAGGCATTTGTTATGGTGTTCCAGGTGGTTGCTATGGAATTCTAGACGGTTGCTAGGGTTTTCTAGCTGGTTGTTATGGTGTTGCTAGGTCGTTGCTATGGAGTTAGAGCCGGTTGCTAGGATGTTGCTAGGGGGTTGCTATGGAGTTCCAGGCGGTTGCTAGGTCTTTACTGAGTCCAATGACGCGACCCATAGTTCTCTATGACAAACGGTTCAAAAGTTATGAAATATCAAACATCGGCCAATCAGGAAGGGGGGTGTGGTTGATCTCCACCAATGGACAAAGGACTCTCTACCATGTCCAATGAGGCATTGCACAATTTGTGGGCAATTTTTCCCCATAGAGATGAATGGCCGAATGTTCAAATCTAGAGAGAGACCAGAGTACTGCTGCCAGAACACAGGGCATTGTGACATCACAAGGGTGAGAAGACAGAGCATTGTGACATCACAAAGGTGAACATTCCGCCATTCATTCTCTATGGGAAAAATTGCCCACAAAAATTCAAATTTTTCAAAAACCGTGCAACCAATCTTTCCAAAAAGTAATAGCACACCATTCCCGATCAAGCCGCTCGATTTGACATATTGCACGTGTATGTGGTGCGAAAACTCTGGGAGGAGTAGCGGTCCAAAAAATGGGCGGAATAAATAATAAAGAATAATAATATGTGCAATAATAATAGTGTAGTTGCCCTAAGGCAACCACACTAATAATAATATGTGCAATAATAATAGTGTAGTTGCCCTAAGGCAACCACACTAATAAATAAATAATATGTGCAATAATAATAGTGTAGTTGCCCTAAGGCAACCACACTAATAAATAAATAATATGTGCAATAATAATAGTGTAGTTGCCCTTAGGCAACCACACTAATAATATGTGCAATAATAATAGTGTAGTTGCCCTAAGGCAACCACACTACTAATAACTAGACAATTCCTGCAGAAATTGTGAAGTGTGGTTGCCGCCAACGCAGTCAACTTTGTGCTCAACGGAGTGAACAGTTTCTGTAGTATAAGCAGATACAGAGTATGCTATACATGCTATAACATCACGGCAACGAGTTCATTTGCAACACACATATTCAGAGCTAAATTAACCCTTCATCAATACTTGAGATCAGCGATTTACTCACGGTATGCTGTGACGAGTGACGGCGAATCATAAAGCTAGCTGGCCACTTCAGAGGGTCTTGGAAAAACGTTATATCTGCACTGCACAACCGCTCCATTTTAAAAAGCAAGACAGGGCTAGGGAGATTAATGTGATTGATTTATGGTTTTACGTTAAGTTCAGCTCATTTTTACGATTCAAATAAAAACATTTAACTGTGCTGCAATTCAGAGTTTAATCTGTTACCTTAGATACGAACTCATAGACACAGGATAGCCTACACACGTGCTGTTGACGGCGTTGTTCCAGTTTTCAGTACAGTCTGGCTTGTTAGAGAATTCGTTTATTCAGTAGCTGAGAGCATAAGCTTTCTAACCAGGTATAACAGCACGTCTATTTTTGTTTTTTTAATATCGTTTTTTTAGGTCAACCGAAAGCTATGTCATCATGTCATAGAACGTATTCGCTCTTTGTTAGCACTAGCATGCAAATACGCAAAGTCTGGCTTGTTTGAAAATTCGTTTATTCAGTAGCTGAGAGCATAAGCTTTCTAACCAGGTATAACAGCACGTATATTTGTTGGTTTTTTTATATCGTTTTTTTAGGTCAACCGAAAGTGCTCTCATTATCGCATTAAAGCCGTTCACTGTTTGTTAGCACTAGCATTCTAAGACGCTGCATGTGACGAAATGTCGTCAACGAATTAGCGTAATGTCTCGTGAAATACTATTATTATTGAGGACTTCTGGTTATGCCTAAGCCATATGTTTGTTGATATACCTAGCTGACAGCGTTTTCATTTGTAATTTTTCATTTTGAATATCGTTCTTTCACTTCCGCAATCAGCTATTTCCTATCCTGCCTGCTGAGACCGTAGAGCTGACCGCATCACGTGTGCAAAGCCGACCAATGCTGTAACTTCACCGTTCGCATATGAATGACGTCACCTTCTCCATTCATCTCTATGGGGAAAAATTGGGCATAAAAATTAATATTTCTCAAAAACCGTGCAGCGAAACTTTCCACAAAGTAATAGCACACGATTCCAAAAGAAGCCGGTCATTTTGACATATGGCACGTGTATGTGGTGTGAAAACTCTGGGAGGAGTAGCGGTCCAGAAAATGGGTGGAACAATAATAATAATAACTAGACAATTCCTGCAGAAATTGTGAAGTGTGGTTGCCGCCAACACAAAGTCAACTTTGTGCTGAACGGAGCGAACAGTTTCTGTAGCATGAGCAGAGACATAGTATGGTATACATGATATAACATCACGGCAACGAGTTCATTTGCAACACACGTATTCAGAGCTAAATTAACCCTTCATCAATACTTGAGATCAGCGATTTACTCACGGTATGCTGTGACGAGTGACGGCGAATCATAAAGCTAGCTGGCCACTTCAGAGGGTCTTGGAAAAACGTTATATCTGCACTGCACAACCGCTCCATTTTAAAAAGCAAGACAGGGCTAGGGAGATTAATGTGATTGATTTATGGTTTTACGTTAAGTTCAGCTCATTTTTACCATTCAAATAAAAACATTTAACTGTGCTGCAATTCAGAGTTTAATCTGTTACCTTAGATACGAACTCATAGACACAGGATAGCCTACACACGTGCTGTTGACGGCGTTGTTCCAGTTTTCAGTACAGTCTGGCTTGTTTGAGAATTCGTTTATTCAGTAGCTGAGAGCATAAGCTTTCTAACCAGGTATAACAGCACGTCTATTTTTGTTTTTTTAATATCGTTTTTTTAGGTCAACCGAAAGCTATGTCATCATGTCATAGAACGTATTCGCTCTTTGTTAGCACTAGCATGCAAATACGCAAAGTCTGGCTTGTTTGAAAATTCGTTTATTCAGTAGCTGAGAGCATAAGCTTTCTAACCAGGTATAACAGCACGTATATTGTTGGTTTTTTTATATCGTTTTTTTAGGTCAACCGAAAGTGCTCTCATTATCGCATTAAAGCCGTTCACTGTTTGTTAGCACTAGCATTCTAAGACGCTGCATGTGACGAAACGTCGTCAACGAATTAGCGTAATGTCTCGTGAAATACTATTATTATTGAGGACTTCTGGTTATGCCTAAGCCATATGTTTGTTGATATACCTAGCTGACAGCGTTTTCATTTGTAATTTTTCATTTTGAATATCGTTCTTTCACTTCCGCAATCAGCTATTTCCTATCCTGCCTGCTGAGACCGTAGGGCTGACCGCATCACGTGTGCAAAGCCGACCAATGCTGTAACTTCACCGTTCGCATATGAATTACGTCACCTTCTCCATTCATCTCTATGGGGAAAAATTGGGCATAAAAATTAATATTTCTCAAAAACCGTGCAGCGAAACTTTCCACAAAGTAATAGCACACGATTCCCAAAGAAGCCGGTCATTTTGACATATGGCACGTGTATGTGGTGTGAAAACTCTGGGAGGAGTAGCGGTCCAAAAAATGGGTGGAATAATAATAATAATAATAATTAAATAATATGTGCAATAATAATAGTGTAGTTGCCCTAAGGCAACCACACTAATAATAATAACTAGACAATTCCTGCAGAAATTGTGAAGTGTGGTTGCCGCCAACGCAAAGTCGACTTTGTGCTGAACGGAGTGAACAGTGGTAGGTAGTTGCTATGATGTCTGAGGCAGTTGCTAGGGTGTTGCTAGGTGGTTCTATGGAGTTCTAAGTGGTTTCATGGAATTCTAGGCGGTCGCTAGGGTGGTGCTAGGTGGTTGCTATGGAGTTTCAGGTGGTTGCTATTGAGCTCCAGGTGGTTGCTAGGGCATTGCTAGGTGGTTGCTCGGGTATGCTAAGTGGTTGGTAGGTGGTTGCTATGGAGTTCTAGGCGGTTGCTAGGGTGTTGCTAGGCAGTTGTTATGGTGTTCCAGGTGGTTGCTAGGGTGTTGCTAGATGGTTGCTATGGAGTTATAGCCGGTTGCTAGGGTGTTGCTAGGCATTTGCTATTGAGTTATAGGCAGTTGCTAGGGTGTTGCTAGGGTATTCTAGGTGGCTGCTAGGATGTTGCTAGGTGGTTGCTATGGTGTTATAGGCGGTTGCTAGGGTGTTGCTAGGGTGTTGCTAGGTGGTTGCTAGCATGTTGCTAGGTTGTTGCTATAGTGTTGCTAGACAGTTGTTATGGTGTTACAGGTGGTTGCTAGGGTGTTGCTAGGTGGCTGCTATGGTGTTCCAGGTTGTTGCTAGGGTGTTTCTAGGTGGTTGCTATGGTGTTCCAGGTGGTTGCTAGGGTGTTGATAGGTGGTTGCTATGAAGTTCTAGGTGGTTGCTATGGAGTTTCTGGTGGTTGCTATTGAGCTCCAGGTGGTTGCTAGGGCATTGCTAGGTGGTTGCTCGGGTATGCTAAGTGGTTGGTAGGTGGTTGCTATGGAGTTATAGCCGGTTGCTAGGGTGTTGCTAGGCATTTGTTATGGTGTTCCAGGTGGTTGCTAGGGTGTTGCTAGGCAGTTGTTATGGTGTTCCAGATTGTTGCTAGGGTGTTTCTAGGTGGTTGCTATGGTGTTCCAGGTGGTTGCTAGGGTGTTGCTAGGCATTTGCTATGGTGTTTCAGATTGTTGCTAGTGTGTTGTTGGGTGGTTGCTATGGAGTTCCAGGTGGTTGCTTGGGGGTTGCTAGGGTATTCTAGGTGGTTGCTATGGAGTTCTAGGTGGTTGCTATGGTGTTGCTAGGTGGTTGCTATGGAGTTCTAGGCGGTTGCTAGGGTGTTGCTAGGTGGTTGCTATGGAGTTCTAGATGGTTGCTAGGGTGTTGCAAGGGTATTCAAAGTGGTTGCTAGGATGTTGCTAGGTGGTTGCTATGGAGTTCTAGGTGGTTGCTCTGGTGTTGCTAGGTGGTTGCTATGGAGGTCTAGGCCATTGCTAGGGTGTTGCTAGGTGTTTGCTATGGAGTTCTAGGTGGTTGCTAGGGTGTTTCTAGGTGGTTGCTATGGATTTCTAGGCGGTTGCTAGGGTGTTGCTAGGTGGTTGCTAGGGTGTTGCTAGGCAGTTGCTATGGAGTTATAGGCGGTTGCTAGGGTGTTGCTAGGGTATTCTAGGTGGTTGCTAGGATGTTGCTAAGTGGTTGCTATGGAGTTATAGGTTGTTGCTAGGGTGTTGCTAGGCATTTGCTATGGAGTTATAGCTGGTTGCTAGGGTGTTGCTAGGCATTTGCTATGGTGTTCCAGGTGGTTGCATGTGTGTTGTTAGGTGGTTGCTATGGAGTTCCAGGTGGTTGCTAGGGGGTTGCTAGGGTATTCTAAGTGGTTGCTAGGATGTTGCTAGGTGGTTGCTATGGAGTTATAGGCGGTTGCTAGGGTGTTGCAAGGCAGTTGTTATGGTGTTCCAAGTGGTTGCTAGGGTGTTACTAGGTGGTTGCTATGGTGTTCCAGGTAGTTGCTAGGGTGTTGCTAGGTGGTTGCTATTGAGTTCTAGGCAGTTGCTATGGTGTTGCTAGGTGGTTGCTAAGGAACTCTAGGCGGTTGCTATGGTGTTGCTAGGTGGTTGCTATGGAGTTCTAGGCTGTTGCTAGGGTGTTGCTAGGTGGTTGCTATGGAGTTCTAGGTGGTTGCTAGGGTGTTGCTAGGTGGTTCCTATGGAGTTCTAGGCGGTTGCTATGGTGTTGCTAGGTGGTTGTTATGGAGTTCTAGGCGGTTGCTAGGGTGTTGCTAGGTGGTTGCTATGGAGTTCTAGGTGGTTGCTAGTGTGTTGCTAGGGGGTTGCTAGGGTATTCGAAGTGGTTGCTAGGATGTTGCTAGGTGGTTGCTATGGAGTTCTAGGTGTTTGCTATGGTGTTGCTAGGTGGTTGCTATGGAGTTCTAGGCAGTTGCTAGGGTGTTGCTAGGTGGTTGCTATGGAGTTCTAGGTGGTTGCTAGGGTGTTGCTAGGTGGTTGCTATGGAGTTCTAGGCGGTTGCTATGGTGTTGCTAGGTGGTTGCTAGGGTATTCGAAGTGGTTGCTAGGATCTTGCTAGGTGGTTGCTATGGTGTTGCTAGGTGGTTGCTATGGAGTTCTAGGCCGTTGCTAGTGTGTTGCTAGGTGGTTGCTATGGAGTTCTAGGTAGTTGCTAAGGTGTTGCTAGGGTGTTGCTAGGTGGTTGCTATGGAGTTCCAGGCGGTTGCGAGGGTGTTGCTAGGTGGTTGCTATGGAGTTATAGCCGGTTGCTAGATTGTTGCTAGGTGGTTGCTATGGAGTTCTAGGCGGTTGCTATGGTGTTGCTAGGTGGTTGCTAGGGTGTTGCTAAGTGGTTGCTATGGTGTTGCTAGGTGGTTGCTATGGAGTTCTAGGCCGTTGCTAGGGTGTTGCTAGGTGGTTGCTATGGAGTTCTAGGTGGTTGCTAGGGTGTTGCTAGGTGGTTGCTATGGAGTTCTAGGCGGTTGCTATGGTGTTGCTAGTTGGTTGCTATGGAGTTCTAGGCAGTTGCTAGGTTGATGCTAGGTGGTTGCTATGGAGTTCTAGGTGGTAGCTTGTGTGTTGCTAGGTCGTTGCTATGGTGTTCCATGTGGTTGCTAGGGTGTTGCTAGGCAGTTGTTATGGAGTTCCAGATTGTTGCTAGGATGTTGCTAGGTGGTTGCTATGGTGTTCCTGGTGGTTGCTAGGGTATTCTAAGTGGTTGCTAGGATGTTGCTAGGTGGATGCTATGGAGTTTTAGGCGGTTGCTAGGGTGTTGCTAGGCAGTTGTTATGGTGTTCCAGGTGGTTGCTAGTGTGTTGCTAGGTGGTTGCTATGGAGTTCTAGGCCGTTGCTAGGGTGTTCTAGGTGGTTGCTAGGGTGTTGCTAGGCATTTGCTATGGTGTTCCAGGTGGTTGCTAGTTTGTTGTTGGGTGGTTGCTATGGAGTTCCAGGTGGTTGCTAGGGTGTTGCTAGGCAGTTGTTATGGTGTTCCAAATGGTTGCTAGGATGTTCCTAGGCGGTTGCTATGGTGTTTCAGGTGGTTGCTAGGGTGTTGCTAGGTGGTTGCTATGGAGTTCTAGACGGTTGCTATGGTGTTGCTAGGTGGTTGCTAGGGTGTTGCTAGGTGGTTTCTATGGTGTTGCTAGGTGGTTGCTATGGAGTTCTAGGCCGTTGCTAGGGTGTTGCTAGGTGGTTGCTATGGCGTTCTAGGTGGTTGCTAGGGTGTTGCTAGGTGGTTGCTATGGAGTTCTAGGCGGTTGCTATGGTGTTGCTAGGTGGTTGCTATGGAGTTCTAGTCAGTTGCTAGGTTGTTGCTAGGTGGTTGCTATGGAGTTCTAGGTGGTTGCTAGTGTGTTGCTAGGTCGTTGCTATGGTGTTCCATGTGGTTGCTAGGGTGTTGCTAGGTGGTTGCTATGGAGTTTTAGGCTGTTGCTAGGGTGTTGCTAGGCCGTTGTTATGGTGTTCCAGGTGGTTGCTAGTGTGTTGTTAGGTGGTTGCTATGGAGTTCTAGGCCATTGCTAGGGTGTTCTAGGTGGTTGCTAGGGTGTTGCTAGGGGGTTGCTATGGAGTTCTAGGTGGTTTCATGGAATTCTAGGCGGTCGGTAGGGTGCTGCTAGGTGGTTGTTAAGGAGTTATAGGCGGTTGCTAGGGTGTTGCTAGGCATTTGCTATGGAGTTATAGGCGGTTGCTAGGGTGTTTCTAGGGTATTCTAGGTGGTTGCTAGGATGTTGCTAGGTGGTTGCTATGGAGTTATAGGTGGTTGCTAGGGTGTTGCTAGGCAGTTGTTATGGTGTTCCAGGTTGTTGCTAGGGTGTTGCTAGGTGGTTGCTATGGTGTTCCAGGTGGTTGCTAGGGTGTTGCTAGGTGGTTGCTATGGTGTTTTAGGCAGTTGCTATGGTGTTGCTAGGTGGTTGCTATGGAGTTCTATGCGGTTGCTATGGTGATGCTAGGTGGTTGCTATAGAGTTATAGCCGGTTGCTAGGGTGTTGCCAGGCATTTGCTATGGTGTTCCAAGTGGTTGCTAGTGTGTTGTTAGGTGGTTGCTAAGGAGTTCAAGGCTGTTGCTAGGGTGTTGCTAGGCAGTTGTTATGGTGTTCCAGATTGTTCCTAGGGTGTTGCTAGGTGGTTGCTATGGTATTCCAGGTGGTTGCTAGGGTGTTGCTAAGTGGTTGCTATGGTGTTCTAGGTGGTTACTATGGTGTTGCTAGGTGGTTTCTATGGCGTTATAGCCGGTTGCTAGGGTGTTGCCAGGCATTTGCTATGGTGTTCCAGGTGTTTGCTAGTATGTTGTTAGGTGGTTGCTATGGAGTTCTAGGCCGTTGCTAGGGTGTTCTAGGTGGTTGCTAGGGTGTTGCTAGGGGTTTGCTATTGAGTTCTAGGCGGTTGCTAGGTCTTTACTGAGTCCAATGACGCGACCCATAGTTCTCTATGACAAACGGTTCAAAAGGTATGAAATATCAAACATCGGCCAATCAGGAAGGGGGGCAAGGCTGATCTACACCAATGGACAAAGGACTCGATACTATGTCCAATGAGGTATTGTACAATTTGTGGGCAATTTTTCCGCATAGAGATGAATGGCAGAATGTTCAAATCTAGAGAGAGACCAGAGTACTGCTGCTCGATTTGACATATTGCACGTATATGTGGTGCGAAAACTCTGGGAGGAGTAGCGGTCCAAAAAACAGGCGGAAAGAATAATAATAATAATAATAATAACTAGACAATTCCTGCAGAAATTGTGAAGTGTGGTTGCCGCCAACGCAAAGTCGACTTTGTGCTGAACGGAGTGAACAGTGGTAGGTAGTTGCTATGATGTCTGAGGCAGTTGCTAGGGTGTTGCTAGGTGGTTCTATGGAGTTCTAAGTGGTTTCATGGAATTCTAGGTGGTCGCTAGGGTGGTGCTAGGTGGTTGCTATGGAGTTTCAGGTGGTTGCTATTGAGCTCCAGATGGTTGCTAGGGCATTGCTAGGTGGTTGCTAGGGTATGCTAAGTGGTTGGTAGGTGGTTGCTATGGAGTTCTAGGCGGTTGCTAGGGTGTTGCTGGGCAGTTGTTATGGTGTTCCAGGTGGTTGCTAGAGTGTTGCTAGGTGGTTGCTATGGAGTTATAGCCGGTTGCTAGGGTGTTGCTTGGCATTTGCTATGGAGTTATAGGCAATTGCTAGGGTGTTGCTAGGGTATTCTAGGTGGCTGCTAGGATGTTGCTAGGTGTTTGCTATGGAGTTATAGGCAGTTGCTAGGGTGTTGCTAGGTGGTTGCTAGCATGTTGCTAGGTTGTTGCTATAGTGTTGCTAGGCAGTTATGGTGTTACAGGTGGTTGCTAGGGTGTTGCTAGGTGGTTGCTATGGTGTTCCAGGTGGTTGCTAGGGTGTTGCTAGGTGGTTGCTATGGAGTTCTAGGTGGTTGCTATAGTGTTGCTAGGTGGTTGCTTTGGAGTTATAGCTGGTTGCTAGGGTGTTGCTAGGCATTTGCTAAGGTGTTCCAGGTGGTTGCTAGTGTGTTTTTGGGTGGTTGCTATGGAGTTCCAGGTGGTTGCTTGGGGGTTGCTAGGGTATTCTAGGTGGTTGCTAATAAGTTATAGGCGGTTGCTAGGGTGTTGCTAGGCAGTTGTTATGGTGTTCCAAGTGGTTGCTAGGGTGTTGCTAGGTGGTTGCTATGGAGTTCTAGACAGTTGCTATGGTGTTGCTAGGTGGTTGCTATGGAGTTTTAGGCGGTTGCTATGGTGTTGCTAGGTGGTTGCTAAGGAGTTCTAGGCCGTTGCTAGGGTGTTGCTAGGTGGTTGCTATGGAGTTCTAGGTGGTTGCTAGGGTGTTGCTAGGTGGTTGCTATGGAGTTCTAGGTGGTTGCTAGGGTGTTGCTAGGTGGTTGCTATGGTGTTCCAAGTGGTTGCTAGGTGTTTCTAGGCAGTTATGGTGTTCCAAGTGGTTGCTAGGGTGTTGCTAGGTGGTTGCTATGGTGTTCCAGGTGGTTGCTATGGTGTTGCTAGGTGGTTGCTATGGAGTTCTAGGTGGTTGCTATGGAGTTCTAGGCAGTTGCTATGGTGTTGCTAGGTGGTTGCTATGGAGTTCTAGGCTGTTGCTAGGGTGTTGCTAGGTGGTTGCTATGGAGTTCTAGGCAGTTGCTATGGTGTTGCTAAGGTGGTTGCTAAGGAGTTCTAGGCCGTTGCTAGGGTGTTGCTAGGTGGTTGCTATGGAGTTCTAGGTGGTTGCTAGGGTGTTGCTAGGTGGTTGCTATGGAGTTCTAGGCGGTTGCTATGGTGTTGCTAGGTGGTTGCTATGGAGTTCTAGGCGGTTGCTAGGGTGTTGCTAGGTGGTTGCTATGGAGTTCTAGGTGGTTGCTAGGGTGTTGCTAGGTCGTTGCTATGGTGTTCAATGTGGTTGCTAGGGTGTTGCTAGGCAGTTGTTATGGTGTTCCAGATTGTTGCTAGGGTGTTGCTAGGTGGTTGCTATGGTGTTGCTAGGTGGTTGCTAGGGTATTCTAAATGGTTGCTAGGATGTTGCTAGGTGGTTGCTATGGAGTTATAGGCGGTTGCTAGGGTGTTGCTAGGCATTTGCTATGGTGTTCCAGGTGGTTGCTATGGAATTCTAGATGGTTGCTAAGGTTTTCTAGCTGGTTGCTATCGGTTGCTAGGTCGTTGCTATGGAGTTAGAGCCGGTTGCTAGGATGTTGCTAGGGGGTTGCTATGGAGTTCTAGGCGGTTGCTAGGTCTTTACTGAGTCCAATGACGCGACCCATAGTTCTCTATGACAAACGGTTCAAAAGTTATGAAATATCAAACATCGGCCAATCAGGAAGGGGGGCGAGGCTGATCTCCACCAATGGACAAAGGACTCTCTTCCATGTCCAATGAGGCATTGCACAATTTGTGGGCAATTTTTCCCCATAGAGATGAATGGCAGAATGTTCAAATCTAGAGAGAGACCAGAGTACTGCTGCTAGAAGACAGACCATTGTGACATCACAAGGGTGAGAAGACAGAGCATTGTGACATCACAAAGGTGAACATTCCGCCATTCATTCTCTATGGGAAAAATTGCCCACAAAAATTCAAATTTTTCAAAAACCGTCCACCCAAACTTTCCAAAAAGTAATAGCACACCATTCCCGATCAAGCCGCTCGATTTGACATATTGCACGCGTATGTGGTGTGAAAACTCTGGGAGGAGTAGCGGTCCAAAAAATGGGCGGAATAAATAATAAAGAATAATAATAATAATATGTGCAATAATAATAGTGTAGTTGCCCTAAGGCAACCACACTAATAATAATATGTGCAATAATAATAGTGTAGTTGCCCTAAGGCAACCACACTAATAATAATATGTGCAATAATAATAGTGTAGTTGCCCTAAGGCAACCACACTAACTAGACAATTCCTGCAGAAATTGTGAAGTGTGGTTGCCGCCAACGCAAAGTCGACTTTGTGCTGAACGGAGTGAACAGTTTCTGTAGTATAAGCAAAGACAGAGTATGGTATACATGCTATAACATCACGGCAACGAGTTTATTTGCAACACACATATTCAGAGCTAAATTAACCCTTCATCAATACTTGAGATCAGTGTTTTACTCACGGTATGTTGTGACCAGTGACGGCGATTCATAAAGCTAGCTGGCCACTTCAGAGGGTCTTGGCAAAACCCTATATCTACACTGCGCGACCGCACCATTTAAAAAAGCAAGACTGGGCTAGGGAGATTAATATGATTGATTTATGGTTTTACATTAAGTTCAGCTCATTTGTACCATTCAACTAAAAACATTTAACTGGGCTGCAATTCAAAGTTTAATCTGTTACCTTAGATACCAACTCATAGACAGAGGATAGCCTATTACGTGTTAGCCGACCCAAATTTCTAAGAAAGAAAATGAGGCGAGAAATATGTGTTAAAATAGTTGCATACAGCTTCAGTGAATAAGCATCGGCTGGTAGCGAGTACTAGTAACTTCTGTTATAACGAGGGGTGCATGAACAAGCAAGCGGAGTTGTGTACTGTAGCAAACGCGTTGGGGTGAGAAAGCGCTGCTTTCACTCACTGAATGCAGTTATAAAGAGACCAAAGTTTCCAACTCGCTGGAATATAAAACGGTACTACAAAAGTAAAATGTGACATATTATACATCGTTAGAAAGCTTATTGTATCACCTGTTGGATCGATGAAGTGTAGATAAAGCCAGTTTGTACTACAAAGTTACAGAACACTCAATGCAGTATGTGTGGTATTACAAGCTGACGTCTTTTTCTGGAGTAAGACCGGACCTGAAGCTGCTGCACACGTTTTGTTGACGGCGTTGTTGCACTTTTTAGTAAAGTCTGGCTTGTTAGAAAATTCGTTTACTCAGTAGCTGAGAGCATAAGCTTTCTAACCAGGTATAACAGCACGTCTATTTTAGGTTTTGGAATATCGTTTTTTTAGGTCAACCGAAAGCTATGTCATCATCTGATAGAACGCATTCGCTCTTTGTTAGCACTAGCATGCTAAGACGCAAAGTCTGGCTTGTTTGAAAATTCGTTTATTCAGTAGCTGAGAGCATAAGCTTTCTAACCAGGTATAACAGCACGTCTATTTTAGGTTTTGAAATATCGTTTTTTTAGGTCAACCGAAAGTGCTGTCATTATCGCATTAAATCCTTTCACTGTTTGTTAGCACTAGCATTCAAGGCGCTGCATCTGACGAAACGTCGTCAACAAATTTGCGTAATATCTTGTGAAATACTATTATTATTTAGGACTTCTGGGTATGCCTAAGCCATATGTTTGTTGATATACCTAGCTGACAGCGTTTTCATTTGTAATTTTACATTTGGAAAACCGTTTAATCGTGTTCACTTCCGCATTGCCCTATATGCTTTCTGATTGCTGCTGAGGACGAACAGTGGACCGCATCACGTGTGCAAAGCCGACCAATGCTGTAACTTCACCGTTCGCATATGAATGACGTCACATTCTCCATTCATCTCTATGGGGAAAAATTGGGCATAAAAATTAATATTTCTCAAAAACCGTGCAGCGAAACTTTCCACAAAGTAATAGCACACGATTCCCAAAGAAGCCGGTCATTTTGACATATGGCACGTGTATGTGGTGTGAAAACTCTGGGAGGAGTAGCGGTCCAAAAAATGGGTGGAATAATAATAATAATAATAACTAGACAATTCCTGCAGAAATTGTGAAGTGTGGTTGCCGCCCATGCAAAGTTGACTTTCAGCTGAACAGAGTGAACAGTGGTAGGTAGTTGCTATGATGTCTGAGGCAGTTGCTAGGGTGTTGCTAGGTGGTTGCTATGAAGTTTCGGGTGGATGCAAGGGTGTTGCTAGGCAGTTGTTATGGTATTCCAGGTGGTTTCTAGGGTATTCTAGGTGGTTGCTAGGGTGTTGCTTGGTGGATGCTAAGGAGTTTTAGGTGGTTACGATGGTGTTGCTAGGTGGTTGCTATGGAGTTATAGCCGGTTGCTAGGGTGTTGCTAGGGGGTTGCTAGGGCATTCTAATTGGTTGCTAGGATGTTGCTAGGTGATTGCTATGGAGTTCTAGGTGGTTACTATGGTGTTGTTAGGTGGTTGCTATGGAGTTCTAGGTGGTTGCTAGGGTGTTGCTAGGGGGTTGCTAGGGTATTCTAAGTGGTTGCTATGGTGTTCCAGGTGGTTGCTTGGGTGTTGCTAGGTGGTTGCTATGGTGTTCCAGGTGGTTGCTAGGGTGTTGCAAGGTGGTTGCTATGGAGTTCTAGGCGGTTGCTATGGTGTTGCTAGGTGGTTGCTATGGAGTTCTAGGCGGTTGCTAGGGTGTTGCTAGGTGGTTGGTATGGAGTTCTAGGTGGTTGCAAGGGTGTTGCTAGGGGGTTGCTAGGGTATTCGAAGTGGTTGCTAGGATGTTGCTAGGTGGTTGCTATGGAGTTCTAGGTGGTTGCTATGGTGTTGCTAGGTGGTTGCTATGGAGTTCTAGGCCGTTGCTAGTGTGTTGCTAGGTGGTTGCTATGGAGTTCTAGGTCGTTGCTAGGGTGTTGCTAGGGTGTTGCTAGGTGGTTGCTATGGAGTTCTAGGCGGTTGCTAGGGTGTTGCTAGGTGGTTGCTATGGAGTTCTAGGTGGTTGCTAGGCGGTTGCTATGGAGTTCTAGGCGGTTGCTAGGATGTTGCTACGTGGTTGCTATGGAGTTCTAGGTGGTTGCTATGGTGTTGCTAGGTGGTTGCTATGGAGTTCTAGGTGGTTGCTAGGGTGTTTCTAGGGGGTTGCTAGGGTATTCGAAGTGGTTGCTAGGATGTTGCTAGGTGGTTGCTATGGAGTTCTAGGTGATTGCTATGGTGTTGCTAGGTGGTTGCTATGGAGTTCTAGGCCGTTGCTAGGGTGTTGCTAGGTGGTTGCTATGGAGTTCTAGGTGGTTGCTAGGTTGTTGCTAGGGTGTTGCTAGGTGGTTGCTATGGTGTTCTAGGCGGTTGCTAGGGTGTTGCTAGGTGGTTGCTATGGAGTTCTAGGTGGTTGCTAGGGTGTTGCTAGGCGGTTGCTAAGGAGTTATAGGCGGTTGCTAGGGTGTTGCTAGGGTATTCTAGGTGGTTGCTAGGATGTTGCTAGGTGGTTGCTATGGAGTTATAGGTGGTTGCTAGGGTGATTCTAGGGGGTTGCTAGGGTATTCTAAGTGGTTGCTATGGTGTTGCTAGATGGTTGCTGTGGAATTCTAGGTGGTTGCTAGGGTGTTGCTAGGTGGTTGCTATGGAGTTCTAGGCCGTTGCTAGGGTGTTGCTAGGTGGTTGCTATGGAGTTCTAGGTGGTTGCTAGGGTGTTGCTAGGGTGTTGCTAGGTGGTTGCTATGGAGTTCTAGGCGGTTGCTAGGGTGTTGCTAGGTGGTTGCTATGGAGTTATAGGCGGTTGCTAGGGTGTTGCTAGGCGGTTGCTATGGAGTTATAGGTGGTTGCTAGTGTGTTGTTAGGTGGTTGCTATGGAGTTCTAGGCCGTTGCTAGGGTGTTTTAGGTGGTTGCTAGGGTGTTGCTAGGGGGTTGCTATGGAGTTCTAGGCGGTTGCTAGGGTGTTGCTAGGTGGTTGCTATGGAGTTCTAGGTGGTTGCTAGGGTGTTGCTAGGTCGTTGCTATGGTGTTCCATGTGGTTGCTAGGGTGTTGCTAGGCAGTTGTTATGGTGTTCCAGATTGTTGCTAGGGTGTTGCTAGGTGGTTGCTATGGTGTTCCAGGTGGTTGCTAGGGTGTTGCAAGGTGGTTGCTAGGGTATTCTAAGTGGTTGCTAGGATGTTGCTAGGTGGTTGCTATGGAGTTATAGGCGGTTGCTAGGGTGTTGCTAGGCATTTGCTATGGTGTTCCCGGTGGTTGCTATGGAATACTAGATGGTTGCTAGGGTTTTCTAGCTGGTTGTTATGGGTTGCTAGGTGGTTGCTATGGAGTTATAGCCGGTTGCTAGGGTGTTGCTAGGCATTTGTTTTGGTGTTCCAGGTGGTTGCTATGGAATTCTAGATGGTTGCTAGGGTTCTCTAGCTTGTTGTTATGGTGTTGCTAGGTCGTTGCTATGGAGTTAGAGCCGGTTGCTAGGATGTTGCTAGGGGGTTGCTATGGAGTTCTAGGCGGTTGCTAGGTCTTTACTGAGTCCAATGACGCGACCCATTGTTCTCTATGACAAACGGTTCAAAAGTTATGAAATATCAAACATCGGCCAATCAGGAAGGGGGGCGAGGCTGATCTCCACCAATGGACAAAAGACTCTCTACCATGTCGAATGAGGCATTGCACAATTTCTGGGCAATTTTTCCGCCTAGAGATGAATGGCAGAATGTTCAAATCTAGAGAGAGACCAGAGTACTGCTGCTAGATGACAGACCATTGTGACATCACAAGGGTGAGAAGACAGAGCATTGTGACATCACAAAGGTGAACATTCCGCCATTCATTCTCTATGGGAAAAATTGCCCACAAAAATTCAAATTTTTCAAAAACCGTCCACCCAAACTTTCTAAAAAGTAATAGCACACCATTCCCGATCAAGCCGCTCGATTTGACATATTGCACGCGTATGTGGTGTGAAAACTCTGGGAGGAGTAGCGGTCCAAAAAATGGGTGGAATAATAATAATAATAATAACTAGACAATTCCTGCAGAAATTGTGAAGTGTGGTTGCCGCCAACGCAAAGTCGACTTTGTGCTGAACGGAGTGAACAGTGGCAGGTAGTTGCTATGATGTCTGAGGCAGTTGCTAGGGTGTTGCTAGGTGGTTCTATGGAGTTCTAAGTGGTTTCATGGAATTCTAGGCGGTCGCTAGGGTGGTGCTAGGTGGTTGCTATGGAGTTTCAGGTGGTTGCTATTGAGCTCCAGGTGGTTGCTAGGGCATTGCTAGGTGGTTGCTAGGGTATGCTCAGTGGTTGCTAGGATGTTGCTAGGTGGTTACTATGGAGTTCTAGGCGGTTGCTAGGGTGTAGCTAGCCAGTTGTTATGGTGTTCCAGGTGATTGCTAGGGTGTTGCTAGGTGGTTGCTATGGAGTTATAGCCGGTTGCTAGGGTGTTGCTAGGCATTTCCTATGGAGTTATAAGCAGTTCCTAGGGTGTTGCTAGGGTATTCTAGGTGGCTGCTAGGATGTTGCTAGGTGGTTGCTATAGAGTTATAGGCGGTTGCTAGGGTGTTGCTAGGCATTTGCTATGGAGTTATAGGCAGTGTCTAGGGTGTTTCTAGGGTATTCTAGGTGGTTGCTAGCATGTTGCTAGGTGGTTGCTATAGTGTTGCTAGGCAGTTGTTATGGTGTTACACGTGGTTGCTAGGGTGTTCCTAGGTGGTTGCTATGGTGTTCCAGGTGGTTGCTAGGGTGTTGCTAGGTGGTTGCTATGGAGTTCTAGGCGGTTGCTATGGTGTTGCTAGGTGGTTGCTATGGAGTTCTAGGCCGTTGCTAGGGTGTTGCTAGGTGGTTGCTATGGAGTTCTAAGTGGTTGCCAGGGTGTTGCTAGGGTGTTGCTAGGTGGTTGCTATGGAGTTCAAGGTGGTTGCTACGGTGTTGCTAGGTGGTTGCTATGGAGTTCTAGGCGGTTGCTATGGTGTTGCTAGGTGGTTGCTATGGAGTTCTAGGCCGTTGCTAGGTGGTTGCTATGGAGTTCTAGGTGGTTGCTAGGGTGTTGCTAGGTGGTTTCTATGGAGTTCTAGGTGGTTGCTAGGGTGTTGCTAGGTGGTTGCTATGGAGTTCTAGGCGGTTGCTAGGGTGTTGCTAGGTGGTTGCTATGGAGTTCTAGGTGGTTGCTAGGGTGTTGCTAGGCGGTTGATATGGAGTTATAGGCGGTTGCTAGGGTGTTGCTAGGCATTTGCTATGGTGTTCCAGGTGGTTGCTATGGAATACTAGATGGTTGCTAGGGTTTTCTAGCTGGTTGTTATGGGTTGCTAGGTGGTTGCTATGGAGTTATAGCCGGTTGCTAGGGTGTTGCTAGGCATTTGTTTTGGTGTTCCAGGTGGTTGCTATGGAATTCTAGATGGTTGCTAGGGTTCTCTAGCTTGTTGTTATGGTGTTGCTAGGTCGTTGCTATGGAGTTAGAGCCGGTTGCTAGGATGTTGCTAGGGGGTTGCTATGGAGTTCTAGGCGGTTGCTAGGTCTTTACTGAGTCCAATGACGCGACCCATTGTTCTCTATGACAAACGGTTCAAAAGTTATGAAATATCAAACATCGGCCAATCAGGAAGGGGGGCGAGGCTGATCTCCACCAATGGACAAAAGACTCTCTACCATGTCGAATGAGGCATTGCACAATTTCTGGGCAATTTTTCCGCCTAGAGATGAATGGCAGAATGTTCAAATCTAGAGAGAGACCAGAGTACTGCTGCTAGATGACAGACCATTGTGACATCACAAGGGTGAGAAGACAGAGCATTGTGACATCACAAAGGTGAACATTCCGCCATTCATTCTCTATGGGAAAAATTGCCCACAAAAATTCAAATTTTTCAAAAACCGTCCACCCAAACTTTCTAAAAAGTAATAGCACACCATTCCCGATCAAGCCGCTCGATTTGACATATTGCACGCGTATGTGGTGTGAAAACTCTGGGAGGAGTAGCGGTCCAAAAAATGGGTGGAATAATAATAATAATAATAACTAGACAATTCCTGCAGAAATTGTGAAGTGTGGTTGCCGCCAACGCAAAGTCGACTTTGTGCTGAACGGAGTGAACAGTGGCAGGTAGTTGCTATGATGTCTGAGGCAGTTGCTAGGGTGTTGCTAGGTGGTTCTATGGAGTTCTAAGTGGTTTCATGGAATTCTAGGCGGTCGCTAGGGTGGTGCTAGGTGGTTGCTATGGAGTTTCAGGTGGTTGCTATTGAGCTCCAGGTGGTTGCTAGGGCATTGCTAGGTGGTTGCTAGGGTATGCTCAGTGGTTGCTAGGATGTTGCTAGGTGGTTACTATGGAGTTCTAGGCGGTTGCTAGGGTGTAGCTAGCCAGTTGTTATGGTGTTCCAGGTGATTGCTAGGGTGTTGCTAGGTGGTTGCTATGGAGTTATAGCCGGTTGCTAGGGTGTTGCTAGGCATTTCCTATGGAGTTATAAGCAGTTCCTAGGGTGTTGCTAGGGTATTCTAGGTGGCTGCTAGGATGTTGCTAGGTGGTTGCTATAGAGTTATAGGCGGTTGCTAGGGTGTTGCTAGGCATTTGCTATGGAGTTATAGGCAGTGTCTAGGGTGTTTCTAGGGTATTCTAGGTGGTTGCTAGCATGTTGCTAGGTGGTTGCTATAGTGTTGCTAGGCAGTTGTTATGGTGTTACACGTGGTTGCTAGGGTGTTCCTAGGTGGTTGCTATGGTGTTCCAGGTGGTTGCTAGGGTGTTGCTAGGTGGTTGCTATGGAGTTCTAGGCGGTTGCTATGGTGTTGCTAGGTGGTTGCTATGGAGTTCTAGGCCGTTGCTAGGGTGTTGCTAGGTGGTTGCTATGGAGTTCTAAGTGGTTGCCAGGGTGTTGCTAGGGTGTTGCTAGGTGGTTGCTATGGAGTTCAAGGTGGTTGCTAGGGTGTTGCTAGGTGGTTGCTATGGAGTTCTAGGCGGTTGCTATGGTGTTGCTAGGTGGTTGCTATGGAGTTCTAGGCCGTTGCTAGGTGGTTGCTATGGAGTTCTAGGTGGTTGCTAGGGTGTTGCTAGGTGGTTTCTATGGAGTTCTAGGTGGTTGCTAGGGTGTTGCTAGGTGGTTGCTATGGAGTTCTAGGCGGTTGCTAGGGTGTTGCTAGGTGGTTGCTATGGAGTTCTAGGTGGTTGCTAGGGTGTTGCTAGGCGGTTGCTATGGAGTTATAGGCGGTTGCTAGGGTGTTGCTAGGGTATTCTAGGTGGTTGCTAGGATGTTACTAGGTGGTTGCTATGGAGTTATAGGTGGTTGCTAGGGTGTTGCTAGGGGGTTGCTAGGATATTCTAAGTGGTTGCTATGGTTTTGCTAGTTGGTTGCTATGGAGTTATAGCCGTTTGCTAGGGTGTTGCTAGGCATTTGCTATGGTTTTCCAGGTGGTTGCTATGGAATTCTAGGCGGTTGCTAGGCTGTTGCTAGGCAGTTGTTATGGTGTTCCAGGTTGTTGCTAGGGTGTTTTTAGGTCGTTGCTATGGTGTTCCAGGTGGTTGCTAGGGTGTTCGTAGGTGGTTGCTATGAAGTTCTAGGTGGTTGCTATGGTGTTGCTAGGTGGTTGCTATGGAGTTTTAGCCGGTTGCTAGGGTGTTGCTAGGCATTTGTTATGGTGTTCCAGGTGGTTGCTATGGAATTTTATATGGTTGCTAGGGTTTTCTAGCTGGTTGTTATGGTGTTGCTAGGTCGTTGCTATGGAGTTAGAGCCGGTTGCTAGGATGTTGCTAGGTGGTTGCTATGGATTTCTAGGCGGTTGCTAGGGTGTTGCTAGGCAGTTGTTATGGTGTTCCAGGTGGTTGCTAGGGTATTCTAGGTGGTTGCTAGGGTGTTGCTAGGTCGTTGCTATGGTGTTCCGGGTGGTTGCTAGGGTGTTGCTAGGCAGTTGTTATGGTGTTCCAGATTGTTGCTACGGTGTTGCTAGGTGGTTGCTATGGTGTTCCAGGTGGTTGCTAGGGTGTTGCTAGGCGGTTGCTATGGTGTTCTAGGTGGTTGCTATGGTGTTGCTATGTGGTTGCTATGGCGTTATAGCCGGTTGCTAGGGTGTTGCCAGTCATTTGCTATGGTGTTCCAGGTGGTTGCTAGTGTGTTTGTAGGTGGTTGCTATGGAGTTCAAGGCCGTTGCTATGCAGTTCTAGGTAGTTGCTATGGGGTTGGTAGGGGGTTTCTATGGAGTTCTAGGCCGTTGCTAGGTCTTTACTGAGTCCAATGATGCGACCCAGAGTTCTCTATGACAAACGGTTCAAAAGTTATGAAATATCAAACATCGGCCAATCAGGAAGAGGGGCGAGGCTGATCTACACCAATGGACATAGGACTCTCGACCATGTCCAATGAGGCATTGCACAATTTGTGGGCAATTTTTCCCCATAGAGATGAATGGCAGAATGTTCAAATCTAGAGAGAGACCAGAGCACTGCTGCTAGAAGACAGACCATTGTGACATCACAAGGGTGAGAAGACAGAGCATTGTGACATCACAAAGGTGAACATTCCGCCATTCATTCTCTATGGGAAAAATTTCCCACAAAAATTCAAATATTTCAAAAACCGTCCACCCAAACTTTCCACAAAGTAATAGCACACCATTCCCGATCAGGCCGCTCGATTTGACATATTGCACATGTATGTGGTGCGAAAACTCTGGGAGGAGTAGCGGTCCAAAAAATGGGTGGAATAATAATAATAATAATAATAAATAAATAATATGTGCAATAATAATAGTGTAGTTGCCCTAAGGCAACCACACTAATAAATATGTGCGATAATAATAGTGTAGTTGCCTGAGGCAACCACACTAATAAACTAGACAATTCCTGCAGAAATTGTGAAGTGTGGTTGCCGCCAACGCAGTCAACTTTGTGCTCAACGGAGTGAACAGTTTCTGTAGTATAAGCAGAGACAGAGTATGCTATACATGCTATAACATCACGGCAACGAGTTCATTTGCAACACACATATTCAGAGCTAAATTAACCCTTCATCAATACTTGAGATCAGCGATTTACTCACGGTATGCTGTGACGAGTGACGGCGAATCATAAAGCTAGCTGGCCACTTCAGAGGGTCTTGGAAAAACGTTATATCTGCACTGCACAACCGCTCCATTTTAAAAAGCAAGACAGGGCTAGGGAGATTAATGTGATTGATTTATGGTTTTACGTTAAGTTCAGCTCATTTTTACAATTCAAATAAAAACATTTAACTGTGCTGCAATTCAGAGTTTAATCTGTTACCTTAGATACGAACTCATAGACATAGGATAGCCTACTACGTGTTAGCCGACCCAAATTTCTGGAGTTAGACCGGACCTGAAGCTGCTGCACACGTGCTGTTGACGGCGTTGTTCCAGTTTTCAGTACAGTCTGGCTTGTTTGAAAATTCGTTTATTCAGTAGCTGAGAGCATAAGCTTTCTAACCAGGTATAACAGCACGTCTATTTTTGTTTTTTTAATATCGTTTTTTTAGGTCAACCGAAAGCTATGTCATCATGTCATAGAACGTATTCGCTCTTTGTTAGCACTAGCATGCAAATACGCAAAGTCTGGCTTGTTTGAAAATTCGTTTATTCAGTAGCTGAGAGCATAAGCTTTCTAACCAGGTATAACAGCACGTCTATTTTTGTTTTTTTAATATCGTTTTTTTAGGTCAACCGAAAGCTATGTCATCATGTCATAGAACGTATTCGCTCTTTGTTAGCACTAGCATGCAAAGACGGAAAGTCTGGCTTGTTTGAAAATTCGTTTATTCAGTAGCTGAGAGCATAAGCTTTCTAACCAGGTATAACAGCACGTCTATTTTTGTTTTTTTAATATCGTTTTTTTAGGTCAACCGAAAGCTATGTCATCATGTCATAGAACGTATTCGCTCTTTGTTAGCACTAGCATGCAAAGACGGAAAGTCTGGCTTGTTTGAAAATTCGTTCATTCAGTAGCTGAGAGCATAAGCTTTCTAACCAGGTATAACAGCACGTATATTGTTGGTTTTTTAATATCGTTTCTTTAGGTCAACCGAAAGTGCTCTCATTATCGCATTAAAGCCACTCACTGTTTGTTAGCACTCGCATTCTAAGACGCTACATGTGACGAAACGTCGTCAACGAATTAGCGTAATGTCTCGTGAAATACTATTATTATTGAGGACTTCTGGTTATGCCTAAGCCATATGTTTGTTGATATACCTAGCTGACAGCGTTTTCATTTGTAATTTTTCATTTTGAATATCGTTCTTTCACTTCCGCAATCAGCTATTTCCTATCCTGCCTGCTGAGACCGTAGAGCTGACCGCATCACGTGTGCAAAGCCGACCAATGCTGTAACTTCACCGTTCGCATATGAATGACGTCACCTTCTCCATTCATCTCTATGGGGAATAATTGGGCATAAAAATTAATATTTCTCAAAAACCGTGCAGCGAAACTTTCCACAAAGTAATAGCACACGATTCCCAATGAAGCCGGTCATTTTGACATATGGCACGTGTATGTGGTGTGAAAACTCTGGGAGGAGTAGCGGTCCAAAAAATGGGTGGAAAGAATAAAATATATGAACTAGACAATTCCTGCAGAAATTGTGAAGTGTGGTTGCCGCCAACGCAAAGTCGACTTTGTGCTGAACGGAGTGAACAGTGGTAGATAGTTGCTATGATGTCTGAGGCAGTTGCTAGGGTGTTGCTAGGTGGTTCTATGGAGTTCTAAGTGGTTTCATGGAATTCTAGGAGGTCGCTAGGGTGGTGCTCGGTGGTTGCTATGGAGTTTCAGGGGGTTGCTATTGAACTCCAGGTGGTTGCTAGGGCATTGCTAGGTGGTTGCTAAGGTATGCTAAGTGGTTGGTAGGTGGTTGCTATGGAGTTCTAGGAGGTTGCTAGGGGGTTGCTAGGCAGTTGTTATGGTGTTCCAGGTGGTTGCTAGGGTGTTGCTAGGTGGTTGCTATGGAGTTATAGCCGGTTGCTAGGGTGATGCTAGGCATTTGCTATAGAGTGATAGGCAGTTGCTAGGGTGTTGCTAGGGTACTCTAGGTGGCTGCTAGGATGTTGCTAGGTGGTTGCTATGGCGTTATAGGCGGTTGCTAGGGTGTTGCTAGGGTGTTGCAAGGTGGTTGCTAGCATGTTGTGTTGCTATAGTGTTGCTAGGCAGTTGTTATGGTGTTACAGGTGGTTGCTAGGGTGTTGCTAGGTGGCTGCTATGGTGTTCCAGGTGGTTGCTAGGGTGTTGCTAGGTGGTTGCTATGGAGTTCTAGGTGGTTGCTGTAGTGTTGCTAGGTGGTTGCTTTGGAGTTATAGCTGGTTGCTAGGGTGTTGCTAGGCATTTGCTATGGTGTTCCAGGTGGTTGCTAGTGTGTTGTTGGGTGGTTGCTATGGAGTTCCAGGTGGTTGCTTGGGGGTTGCTAGGGTATTCTAGGTGGTTGCTATGAAGTTATAGGCGGTTGCTAGGGTGTTGCTAGGCAGTTGTTATGGTGTTAAAAGTGGTTGCTAAGGTGTTGCGAGGCAGTTGTTATGGTGTTCCAAGTGGTTGCTAGGGTGTTGCTAGGTGGTTGCTATGGAGTTCTAGGCAGTTGCTATGGTGTTGCTAGGTGGTTGCTAGGGTGTTGCTAGGTGGTTGCTATGGAGTTTTAGGCAGTTGCTATGGTGTTGCTAGGTGGTTGCTAAGGAGTTCAAGGCCGTTGCTAGGGTGTTGCTAGGTGGTTGCTATGGAGTTCTAGGTGGTTGCTAGGCTGTTGCTAGGTGGTAGCTATGGTGTTCCAAGTGGTTGCTAGGGTGTTGCTAGGCAGTTATGGTGTTCCAAGTGGTTGCTAGGTTGTTGCTAGGTGGTTGCTATGGAGTTCTAGGCGGTTGCTATGGTGTTGCTAGGTGGTTGCTAGGGTGTTGCTAGGTGGTTGCTATGGAGTTCTAGGCAGTTGCTATGGTGTTGCTAGGTGGTTGCTATGGAGTTCTAGGCGGTTGCTATGGTGTTGCTAGGTGGTTGCTATGGAGTTCTAGGCGGTTGCTAGGGTGTTGCTAGGTGGTTGCTATGGAGTTCTAGGTGGTTGCTAGGGTGTTGCTAGGGGGTTGCTAGGGTATTCGAAGTGGTTGCTAGGATGTTGCTAGGTGGTTGCTATGGAGTTCTAGGTGGTTGCTATGGTGTTGCTAGGTGGTTGCTATGGAGTTCTAGGCGGTTGCTATGGTGTTGCTAGGTGGTTGCTATGGAGTTCTAGGCGGTTGCTAGGGTGTTGCTAGGTGGTTGCTATGGAGTTCTAGGTGGTTGCTAGGGTGTTGCTAGGGGGTTGCTAGGGTATTCAAAGTGGTTGCTAGGATGTTGCTAGCTGGTTGCTATGGAGTTCTAGGTGGTTGCTATGGTGTTGCTAGGTGATTGCTATGGAGTTCTAGGCCGTTGCTAGTGTGTTGCTAGGTGGTTGCTATGGAGTTCTAGGTGGTTGCTAGGGTGTTGCTAGGGTGTTGCTAGGTGGTTGCTATGGAGTTCTAGGCGGTTGCTAGGGTGTTGCTAGGTGGTTGCTATGGAGTTCTAGGTGGTTGCTAGGGTGTTGCTAGGCGGTTGCTATGGAGTTCTAGGCGGTTGCTAGGGTGTTGCTAGGTGGTTGCTATGGAGTTCTAGGTTGTTGCTAGGGTGTTGCTAGGGGGTTGCTAGGGTATTCGAAGTGGTTGCTAGGATGTTGCTAGGTGGTTGCTATGGAGTTCTAGGTGGTTGCTATGGTGTTGCTAGGAGGTTGCTATGGAGTTCTAGGCCGTTGCTAGGGTGTTGCTAGGTGGTTGCTATGGAGTTCTAGGTGGTTGCTAGGGTGTTGCTAGGGTGTTGCTAGGTGGTTGCTATGGAGTTCTAGGCGGTTGCTAGGGTGTTGCTAGGTGGTTGCTATGGAGTTCTAGGTGGTTGCTAGGGTGTTGCTAGGCGGTTGCTATGGAGTTATAGGCGGTTGCTAGGGTGTTGCTAGGGTATTCTAGGTGGTTGCTAGGATGTTGCTAGGTGGTTGCTATGGAGTTATAGGTGGTTGCTAGGGTGTTTCTAGGGGGTTGCTAGGGTATTCTAAGTGGTTGCTAGGGTGTTGCTAGGTGGTTGCTATGGAGTTCTAGGTGGTTGCTAGGGTGTTGCTAGGTCGTTGCTATGGTGTTCCATGTGGTTGCTAGGGTGTTGCTAGGCAGTTGTTATGGTGTTCCAGATTGTTGCTAGGGTGTTGCTAGGTGGTTGCTATGGTGTTCTAGGTGGTTGCTAGGGTGTTGCTAGGCGGTTGTTATGGTGTTCCAGGTGGTTGCTAGGGTGTTGCTAGGTCGTTGCTATGGTGTTCCATGTGGTTGCTAGGGTGTTGCTAGGCAGTTGTTATGGTGTTCCAGATTGTTGCTAGGGTGTTGCTAGGTGGTTGCTATGGTATTCCAGGTGGTTGCTATGGTGTTGCTAAGTGGTTGCTATGGTGTTCTAGGTGGTTACTATGGTGTTGCTAGGTGGTTGCTATGGCGTTATAGCCAGTTGCTAGGGTGTTGCTAGGCATTTGCTATGGTGTTCCAGGTGGTTGCTATGGAATTCTAGACGGTTGCTAGGGAGTTCTAGGCGGTTGTTATGGTGTTGCTAGGTTGTTGCTATGGAGTTAGAGCCGGTTGCTAGGATGTTGCTAGGGGTTGCTATGGAGTTCTAGGCGGTTGCTAGGTCTTTACTGAGTCCAATGTCGCCACCCATAGTTCTCTATGACAAACGGTTCAAAAGTTATGGAATATCAAACATCGGCCAATCAGGAAGGGGGGCGAGGCTGATCTACACCAATGGACAAGGGACTCTCTACCATGGCCAATGAGGCATTGCACAATTTGCGGGAATTTTTTCCCTATAGAGATGAATGGCAGAATGTTCAAATCTAGAGAGAGACCAGAGTACTGCTGCTAGAAGACAGACCATTGTGACATCACAAGGGTGAGAAGACAGAGCATTGTGACATCACAATGGTGAACATTCCGCCATTCATTCTCTATGGGAAAAATTGCCCACAAAAATTCAAATTTTTCCAAAACCGTCCACTCAATCTTTCCAAAAAGTAATAGCACACCATTCCCGATCAAGCCGCTCGATTTGACATATTGCACGTGTATGTAACGCGAAAACTGTGGGAGGAGTAGCGGTCCAAAAATGCGTGGAATAAATAAAAATAATAATAATAATAATAATATGTGCAATAATAATAGTGTAGTTGCCCTAAGGCAACCACACTAATAATAATATGTGCAATAATAATAGTGTAGTTGCCCTAAGGCAACCACACTAATAATATGTGCAATAATAATAGTGTAGTTGCCCTAAGGCAACCACACTAATAACTAGACAATTCCTGCAGAAATTGTGAAGTGTGGTTGCCGCCAACGCAGTCAACTTTGTGCTCAATGGAGTGAACAGTTTCTGTAGTATAAGCAGAGACAGAGTATGCTATACATGCTATAACATCACGGCAACGAGTTCATTTGCAACACACATATTCAGAGCTAAATTAACCCTTCATCAATACTTGAGATCAGCGATTTACTCACGGTATGCTGTGACGAGTGACGGCGAATCATAAAGCTAGCTGGCCACTTCAGAGGGTCTTGGAAAAACGTTATATCTGCACTGCACAACCGCTCCATTTTAAAAAGCAAGACAGGGCTAGGGAGATTAATGTGATTGATTTATGGTTTTACGTTAAGTTCAGCTCATTTTTACAATTCAAATAAAAACATTTAACTGTGCTGCAATTCAGAGTTTAATCTGTTACCTTAGATACGAACTCATAGACACAGGATAGCCTACTACGTGTTAGCCGACCCAAATTTCTGGAGTTAGACCGGACCTGAAGCTGCTGCACACGTGCTGTTGACGGCGTTGTTCCAGTTTTCAGTACAGTCTGGCTTGTTTGAAAATTCGTTTATTCAGTAGCTGAGAGCATAAGCTTTCTAACCAGGTATAACAGCACGTCTATTTTTGTTTTTTTAATATCGTTTTTTTAGGTCAACCGAAAGCTATGTCATCATGTCATAGAACGTATTCGCTCTTTGTTAGCACTAGCATGCAAACACGCAAAGTCTGGCTTGTTTGAAAATTTGTTTATTCAGTAGCTGAGAGCATAAGCTTTCTAACCAGGTATAACAGCACGTCTATTTTTGTTTTTTTAATATCGTTTTTTTAGGTCAACCGAAAGCTATGTCATCATGTCATAGAACGTATTCGCTCTTTGTTAGCACTAGCATGCAAATACGCAAAGTCTGGCTTGTTTGAAAATTCGTTTATTCAGTAGCTGAGAGCATAAGCTTTCTAACCAGGTATAACAGCACGTATATTGTTGGTTTTTTAATATCGTTTTTTTAGGTCAACCGAAAGTGCTCTCATTATCGCATTAAAGCCACTCACTGTTTGTTAGCACTAGCATTCTAAGACGCTGCATGTGACGAAACGTCGTCAACGAATTAGCGTAATGTCTCGTGAAATACTATTATTATTGAGGACTTCTGGTTATGCCTAAGCCATATGTTTGTTGATATACCTAGCTGACAGCGTTTTCATTTGTAATTTTTCATTTTGAATATCGTTCTTTCACTTCCGCAATCAGCTCTTTCCAATCCTGCCTGCTGAGACCGTAGAGCTGACCGCATCACGTGTGCAAAGCCGACCAATGCTGTAACTTCACCGTTCGCATATGAATGACGTCACCTTCTCCATTCATCTCTATGGGGAAAAATTGGGCATAAAAATTAATATTTCTCAAAAACCGTGCAGCGAAACTTTCCACAAAGTAATAGCACACGATTCCAAAAGAAGCCGGTCATTTTGACATATGGCACGTGTATGTGGTGTGAAAACTCTGGGAGGAGTAGCGGTCCAAAAAATGGGTGGAATAATAATAATAACTAGACAATTCCTGCAGAAATTGTGAAGTGTGGTTGCCGCCAACGCAAAGTCGACTTTGTGCTGAACGGAGTGAACAGTGGTAGGTAGTTGCTATGATGTCTGAGGCAGTTGCGAGGGTGTTGCTAGGTGGTTCTATGGAGTTCTAAGTGTTTTCATGGAATTCTAGGCGGTCGCTAGGGTGGTGCTAGGTGGTTGCTATGGAGTTTCCGGTGGTTGCTATTGAGCTCCAGGTGGTTGCTAGGGCATTGCTAGGTGGTTGCTAGGGTATGCTAAGTGGTTGGTAGGTGGTTGCTATGGAGTTCTAGGCGGTTGCTAGGGTGTTGCTAGGCAGTTGTTATGGTGTTCCAGGTGGTTGCTAGGGTGTTGCTAGGTGGTTGCTATGGAGTTATAGGCGGTTGCTAGGCTGTTGCTAGACAGTTGTTATGGTGTTCCAAGTGGTTGCTAGGGTGTTGCTAGGTGGTTGCTATGGTGTTCCAGGTGGTTGCTAGGGTGTTGCTAGGTGGTTGCTATGGAGTTCATGGCGGTTGCTATGGTGTTGCTAGGTGGTTGCTAGGGTGTTGCTAGGTGGTTGCTATGGAGTTCTAGGCGGTTGCTATGGTGTTGCTAGGTGGTTGCTATGGAGTTCTAGGCCGTTGCTAGGGTGTTGCTAGGTGGTTGCCATGGAGTTCTAGGTGGTTGCTAGGGTGTTGCTAGGTGGTTGCTATGGAGTTCTAGGCGCTATGGTGTTGCTAGGCGGTTGCTAGGGTGTTGCTAGGTGGTTGCAATGGAGTTCTAGGTGGTTGCTAGGGGGTTGCTAGGGTATTCTAAGTGGTTTCTAGGATGTTGCTAGGTGGTTGCTATGGAGTTCTAGGCGGTTGCTATGGTGTTGCTAGGTGGTTGCTATGGAGTTCTAGGCCGTTGCTAGGGTATTGCTAGGTGGTTGCTATGGAGTTCTAGGCGGTTGCTATGGTGTTACTAGGTGGTTGCTATGGAGTTCTAGGTGGTTGCTAGGGTGTTGCTAGGTGGTTGCTATGGAGTTCTAGGTGGTTGCTAGGGTGTTGCTAGGTGGTTGCTATGGAGTTATGGGCGGTTGCTAGGGTGTTGCTAGGCTGTTGTTATGGTGTTCCAGGTGGTTGCTAGGTGGTTGCTATGGAGTTCTAGGTGGTTGCTAGGGTGTAGCCAGGCATTTGCTATGGTGTTCCAGGTGTTTGCTAGTGTGTTGTTAGGTTGTTGCTATGGATTTCTAGGTGGTTGCTAGGGTGATGCTAGGGGGTTGCTAGGGTATTCTAGGTGGTTGCTAGGATGTTGCTAGGTGGTTGCTATGGAGTTTTAGGCGGTTGCTAGGGTGTTGCTAGGCAGTTGTTATGGTGTTCCAGGTGGTTGCTAGGGTGTTGCTAGGTGGTTGCTATGGTGTTCCAGGTGGTTGCTAGGGTGTTGCTAGGTGGTTGCTATTGAGTTATAGGTGGTTACTAGGGTGTTGCTAGGCAATTGTTATGGTGTTCCAGGTGGTTGCTATGGTGTTCCAGGTGGTTGCTAGGGTGTTGCTAGGTGGTTGCTATTGAGTTATAGGTGGTTACTAGGGTGTTGCTAGGCAATTGTTATGGTGTTCCAGGTGTTTGC